>NW_027197048.1:0-70154 GCF_038502225.1 Cherax quadricarinatus | reverse complement strand
TAAAATTAACAAATTTATACACGAAAGTACGCCTAGTTTATTTTATTTCGTGGTCTGAAGTTGGGGCGCTCACCTGAATAACCTGACAAATTACAAGATTTTTTCTCTTCCTAACAATACCAGACTGGGTAATCAATTCATTTCTAGATATCAACAAAGAGGAGACAGGAATGGTGGAGCAGGAATTGATTTTTATCCAAAATGTCACTGAACTGAGGCCAGAGTTCAAAATATCATATCAAGATTTTTAGTTACAGAAAAATATTTCTAACCACTACCCCCTGCACTGTGACCACTACCCTACACTGTGACCACTACCCTGCACTGTGACCACTACCCTGCACTGTGACCACTACCCTACACTGTGACCACTACCCTGCACTGTGACCACTACCCTGCACTGTGACCACTACCCTACTCTGTGGCCACTGCCCTGCACTGTGACCACTACCCTGCACTGTGACCACTACCCTACACTGTGACCACTACCCTGCACTGTGACCACTACCCTACACTGTGACCACTACCCTACACTGTGACCACTACCCTGCACTGTGACCACTACCCTACACTGTGACCACTACCCTGCACTGTGACCACTACCCTGCACTGTGACCACTACCCTACTCTGTGGCCACTGCCCTGCACTGTGACCACTACCCTGCACTGTGACCACTACCCTACACTGTGACCACTACCCTACACTGTGACCACTACCCTGCACTGTGACCACTACCCTACACTGTGACCACTACCCTGCACTGTGACCACTACCCTACACTGTGACCACTACCCTGCACTGTGACCACTACCCTACACTGTGACCACTATCCTGCACTCTGACCACTACCCTACACTGTGACCACTACCCTACACTGTGACCACTACCCTGCACTGTGACCACTACCCTACACTGTGACCACTACCCTGCACTGTGACCACTACCCTGCACTGTGACCACTACCCTACACTGTGACCACTACCCTGCACTGTGACCACTACCCTGCACTGTGACCACTACACTACACTGTGACCACTACCCTGCACTGTGACCACTACTCTGCACTGTGACCACTACCCTACACTGTGACCACTACCCTGCACTGTGACCACTACCCTGCACTGTGACCACTACCCTACACTGTGACCACTACCATGCACTGTGACCACTACCCTGCACCGTGACCACTACACTACACTGTGACCACTACCCTACACTGTGACCACTACCCTACACTGTGACCACTACCCTGCACTGTGACCACTACCCTGCACTGTGACCACTACCCTACACTGTGACCACTACCCTACACTGTGACCACTACCCTGCACTGTGACCACTACCCCCTGCACTGTGACCACTACCCTACACTGTGACCACTACCCTACACTGTGACCACTACCCTGCACTGTGACCACTACCCTGCACTGTGACCACTACCTTGCACTATGACCACCATCCTGCAATGTGACCACTACCCTGCAATGTGACCACTACCCTGCACTGTGACCACCACCCTGCAATGTGACCACTATCCTGCACTGGAACCACTGCCCTGAACAGTGACCACAGCCCTACACTGTGACCACTGCCCTACACTGTGACCACTACCCTGCACTGTGACCACTACACTGCAATGTGACCACTACCCTGCAATGTGACCACTAATCTGCACTGTGACCACTACCCTACACTGTGACCACTACCCCGCACTGTGACCACTACCCTACACTGTGACCACTACCCTGCACTGTGACCACTACCCTGCACTGTGACCACTACCCTGCACTGTGACCACTACCCTACACTGTGACCACTACCCTGCACTGTGACCACTACCCTGCACTGTGACCACTACCCTGCACTGTGACCACTACCCTGCACTGTGACCACTACCCTACACTGTGACCACTACCCTGCACTGTGACCACTACCCTGCACTGTGACCACTACCCTGCACTGTGACCACTATCCTGCACTGTGACCACTACCCTGCACTGTGACCACTACCCTACACTGTGACCACTACCCTGCACTGTGACCACTACCCCGCACTGTGACCACTACCCTGCACTGTGACCACTACCCTGCACTGTGGAACAAAGTCAAGATATACATTATTACCTTCACAACATCATATTTAGCAGAGCGAGGCTTCAGTACAGTCACTAAGCTTCTTTCCAAACAAAGGAACAGACTGAAAATTACTTGAAGTCACTAAGGCTTCTTAGCGTCTTTAAGTCTGTTGTTGAGAAGCTGATGTTCCAGCACCAAACACATCCATCTAATTAAAACTGTCAAGACAATTTTGTTACAGATCAGATGGAAATTTAGCCTTTCTTATTAAATAAATGGGTTTAAGAACATAAGAACGTAAGAATGTAGGAACACTGCAGAAGGCCTACTGGCCCATACGAGGCAGGTCCTTATCAAAACGATCTCTGATAAATTAGACACATGTGCAACTCTTGGGTAACTTTATTGAGGAAACGTTTCGCCACACAGTGGCTTCATCAGTCCATACAAAGGAGAATCTTGAAGAATAGGAGGAGAATGAGGTAATCAGTCCCTCAACCTTGAGTCGATGTGGTCAGTCCATCAATCTTGAATAGAATACGGTATTCTATTCAAGATTGATGGACTGACCACATCGACTCAAGGTTGAGGGACTGATTACCTCATTCTCCTCCTGTTCTTCAAGATTCTCCTTTGTATGGACTGATGAAGCCACTGTGTGGCGAAACGTTTCCTCAATAAAGATACCCAAGAGTTGCACATGTGTCTAATTTATCAACATGTCGGTTCTCTGAACCATTCATCTACAAAACGATCTCTACCTAAAGCCACCCAAGAAATAACTCCCGTACCCGTGGTGGCCTGGTGTTTAACGCTCTCGCTTCACACGGTGAGGGCCTGGGTTCGATTCCCAGCCAGAGTAGAAACATTGGACGTGTTTCTTTCCACCTGTTGTCTATGTTCCCCATCAGTAAAATGGGTACCTGGGTGTTAGTCGACTGGTGTGAGTCGCATCCTGGGACACTGACCTAAGGAGGCCTGGTCACAGACCGGACCGCGGGGGCGTTGACCCCCGGAACTCTCTCCAGGTAAACACCAATCAAACCCAGCCCCTCCCACTCATATATTTGTCCAGTCTCTTCTTAAAGCTACACAAGGTCCTGTCCTCTATCACCCCACTAGGAAGACTGTTCCACGCATCTACAACTCTGTTAGAAAACCAGTACTTACCTATGTCCTTTCTAAATCTAAATTTATCCAACTTATATCCATTATTTCTGGTTCTTACCTGGTTCGACACCCTCAGTACTTTATTAATATCTCCCTTGTTTATGCCTGTCATCCACTTATACACTTCAATGATATCTCCTCTCATTCTACGCCTCTCCAGAGAGTGGAGATTTAAGGCTTTAAGTCTATCTTCATACGGGAGGTTCCTTACACAGTAAATCATTTTAGTCATTCTTCTCTGTATGCTCTCTAATGAGTCTATATCCATCCTGTAGTAAGGAGACCAAAACTGAGCAGCATAATCTAAATGAGGCCTCACTAGTGATGTATAGAGCTGCAAAATAACTTTTGGACTTCTGTTACTTATACTTCTTGAGATAAATCCAAGTAATCTGTTGGCCTTGTTGCGCACACTAAGGCACTGCTGTCTTGGCTTTAGATTTCTGCTTACCATGACTCCCAAGTCTTTTTCACATTCTGTATGATCAAGCTCTACTTCACCTAGATTATAGCTTCGAGGGTTATTTTCATTACCAAGGGCAAGTACCTTACACTTATCCACATTGAACTTCATCTGCCATTTTTCAGACCAAGACATTAATTTGTCCAAATCGTCCTGGAGTTCATTGATATCCTCCTCAGAGTGAATTATACGGCCTATCTTTGTATCATCAGCAAATTTACTCATGTCACTCGTAATCCCTTCATCAAGGTCATTAATGTAAATTATGAACAAGAGAGGGCCTAAAACTGATACTTGTGGAACGCCACTAGTGACTAATCCCCATTCAGATTTCACTCCATTAATGGTAACTCTCTGCTTTCTATTGGTTAGCCATGCCTCAATCCATGCTAGAACTTTACCTCCTATACCATGAGCTGCCACTTTTCTTAAGAGTCTCTTGTGAGGTACTCTATCGAAAGCTTTACTAAAATCCAAATAAACAATATCATATTCCTTATCACTGTCAACTGCCTCAAATGTTCTATTGAAGAACGTCAGTAAGTTTGTCAGGCAGGAACGACCTCTCGTGAATCCATGCTGAGATTCATTTATCAAGTTATGTTCTTCAAGGTGGCTTCTGATAATGTCAGCTATAATTGATTCTAATAACTTGCCCACTATAGATGTCAGGCTTATTGGACGGTAATTTGAAGGAGTGGACTTATCCCCTGATTTGAATATAGGAACCACATTAGCCATCTTCCACAACTCTGGCACAACACTGGTAAGGATGGATGCATTGAATACACTCGTTAATGGCTGACTAAGCTCCATCTTGCATTCCTTAAGTACCCTGGAAAACAGCTCATCGGGTCCAGGGGACTTATTTTGCTTCAGTTTGTCTATCTGTTTAATAACCATGTCCCTCGTGACAGTAATATTAGTTAACTTAAATTCATCAGGAACTAAGTAATCGTTGATTACTGGAATCTCATTTACATCTTCCTGTGTAAAAACTGACAAACAATATTCATTAAATAAGGAGCACATTTCCAGTTCGTTATCCGTCAGCTGTCCATTCCCAATTTTCAGAGGTCCTACTTTTTCCTTCACCTTCGTCCTATACACTTGAAAAAATCCCTTTGGATTAGTCTTTGATTCATTAGCAACTCTAATTTCATAGTCACGTTTAGTCTTTCTAATCCCCTTTTTTACTTCTCTTTTAAGCTGAACATATTGGTCAGTAAGGTTAACCTCTCCTCTTCTGAAGCGCCTATAAATTCCCCTTTTCTTCCCTAATAGATGCTTTAGCCTCCTGTTAACCCATTTGGGATCGTTATTATTAGACCTAATTTCTCTCTGGGGAACGTATATACTCTGGGCACGGTGTACATTATTAAGAAAACAATCATAAAAGCAGATCCCTTCATAATCATAAGTATGATCATCGTTAATAAAATCATTAGCTAGATAACTCCAATCAAGATTAGACAGGTGTTCCCTAAGTCCATTCTAATCGGCAGAACGAAAATCAGGGATTTTTACTGTATTATCATTATTCTTGCACTCCCAGTTAATGCTAAAAGTGATGGATTTGTGATCACTTGCGCCAAGCTCTTCAGTGATCTCCAGATTATTCACGAGTGTTTCCTTATTTGACAAGACTAGGTCTAGCAAATTATTACCCCTGGTAGGCTCTGTTACGCTCTGCTTCAGAAAACAGTCCTGGACTGTTTCCATAAAGTCACTGGACTCTAGATTATCTGTCAAAGAATTCCAGTCAATTTGACTAAAGTTAAAGTCCCCTACTATGACTATGTTATTGTGTCTAGAAGCCCTAACAATTTCGTCCCAAAGAAGTCTCCCTCTATCGTGATCCAAGCCTGGGGGTCGGTATATTACACCTAGAATTAGTTTTTCTTGACCCTCTACGAACTCTACCCAAACAGATTCTGTTACTGCTCCATCTATTTTTATACCTGCTTTTATGCAACAATTAATATTTTCTCGAACATATAATGCAACTCCTCCCCCCTTCCCATTAGATCTATCCACATTGAACAACTTAAATCCCTGAATATTACACTCAGCAGTCATATCCCGACTCTTTAAATCATACCATGTTTCAGTTAATGCAATGATATCAAAGTTCCCAGCACATGCTACCAAACGTAGTTCATTAATTTTATTTCTTGCACTTCGACTGTTAGCATAAAATACCATCATATGTTTTTTCTTCTGCACATTTTTCCTATTGATCTTTGTTTTTACACAATTTCTGAAATTATCAATACCCATAGTTACTTCATGACAGTTACTATTAAGATTCTTAATATCAGAGCATAAGTCAATATATCCACACTCATTATTTATCATTTCTAAACCCATACCTCTAACTAATCCTAGTTTAAAGTCCTAACAACCCACTCAACTGAGTTAGCAAGAAAATCCACACCTGCCCTGGATAAGTGAACCCCATCCCTGGCATACATGTCACTTCGGCCATAGAAGTTGTCCCAGTTGTCAATGAATGGTACTGCAATATCATTACAGTGTTTATCCAGCCAACAATTAATACCAATTGCTCTGGACAACCATTCATTACCAACACCTCTTCTTGGCAAAATGCCACATATAACAGGGCGCCCCCCTTCTTCCTAATTATGTCTATAGCTGTCCTGAACTTTCTAACTAAATCCTCACTTCTACGCTTGCCTACATCATTGCCTCCAGCACTGAGGCAAATAATAGGATTGATCCCATTACCGTTCATGATGTTGTCAAGCCGGCTAACAATGTCCTCCATCCCAGCCCCAGGAAAGCAAACCCTCTGTCTCCTACTCCTGTCCTTCAAGCAGAATGCCCTATCCATGTATCTAACCTGGCTATCACCAACAACAACAATATTCTTACCTTCCTTGCTGTCGTTCGTCGTGACGGTCCCAGTAGTCGAATCACATTCGTCGGGTAGCACCGAGAATGTGTTGGAGGTTTCCACAAGAGTTTCCACAGCAGTCTCTTTCTTCTTCATCGCTTCTGGTTTTCCATTCGTCTTCTTGATTGTCAACTTCGTCGTCCCCTGCTGTCCAGCCACTGACCACGATCCCTTCTTGACCTGAGGACTCGAAACAGGAGGACTACTACGTATCCTCTTGTTTTCCTCGGTCAATCGCCGTATCTCCATTTTCGCTACCCTCAATTCTTCCTTAAGCTGCTGGTAAAGTTGCTCGATGGAGGGCATCTTGGTTCAGTCCACGGGAGCACACAAGACACTTCTTCACAGAGTTAAGTACAGGTCACCATGTTAATTTTTGTTTGTGAAATAAATATGTTTGTTTATAACATTAGATTAGTTGTTTTATACTTGCAGTAAACCTAATACCAAGAAAGAGGTGTGTTTGTATGTGTGTGTTTGGGGGAGGGGCGCTAGGGATGTTGCCTGGGAGCCAAGGGGGGGGAGGGGGGAAAGCCAGAAAAAGTTTGGAAACCACCGGTCTAGAGCAATCATTCAACTCCCTTTGTGGTTGTTTCGCGCGCGCGCACACACACACACTAAGACACACTAAGACACACACACACACACACACACACACACACACACACACACACACACCCTGAGCAGTTCAGATATTGAAGACATCACTTACGAGAGGCCCCTTGGAGCTAGTGATCACGTGGTTCTGAGTTTTGAATATATAGTAGAGTTAAAAGTAGAGAGGGTAACAGGAATTGAATGGGAAAAGCCAAACTATAAAAAGGGGGACTACACAGGTATGAGGAACAGAGAACTGGTAGGAGAGTCAGTAAACGAGATGATGGAATATGTAACAATACAATGCAGAGGAAAGGTTTGTTCCCAAGGGCAATAGAAATAATGGGAAGACCAAAGCGAGTCCTTGGTTTACCCGAAGGTGTAGGGAGGCAAAAACTAAGTGCACCAGAGAGTGGAAAAGGTACAGGAGGCAAAGAACCCAGGAAAATAAAGAGATCAGTTGAAGAGCCAGAAACGAGGATGCACAGATAAGGAGGGAGGCCCAGCGAGATTACGAAAACGACATACCATCGAAAGTTAAGTATGATCCGAAACTGCTGTATAGCAACATTTGGAGGAAAACAACAGACAAAGACCAGATGATCAGGCTGAGGAAAGAACGTGGGGAACTCGCAAGAAACGGTCAATGCTGTGTTTGCCACTAACTACAATCTTTAACACATCCCTTGAAACTGGGCAACTACCTGAGACAGAAAAGAGGCACTAAACTATAGACCAGTGTCACTGAGATTATCAAAAGGAGAGTGGTGGAGGACCTTTAACGGAACAAGAGTATAAACGCCAACAAGCACGGATTTATGGAAGGCAAATTCTGTGTCACAAACCTACTGGAGTTTTATGATAAAATAACAGAAGACACGAGAGAGACGGGTGGGTTGATTGCATCTTCTTGGACTGCAAGAAGGCCTTTGACGCAGTTCCTCACAAGAGATTAGTGCAGGAGCTAGCTAGAGGATCAGGCGCGTATAACAGAAGGGCACTGCAATGGATCAGAGAATACTTGACAGGGAGGCAACGAGTCATGGTACGTTATGGGGTATCACAGTGGGTACCTGTGAGGAGCGGGGTCCCACAGGACCTAGGACCAGTGCTATTTTTGGTATATGTGAATGACATGATGCAAGGGTTAGACTCAGAAGTGTCCCTGTTCGCAGATGATGTGAAGTTAATGAGGAGAATTAAATCAGATGAGGATCAGGCAGGACTTCAAAGAGACCTGGTCAGGCTGGACACCTGGTCCAGCAACTGGCTTCTCGAATTTAACCCCGCCAAATGCAGTCATGAAGATCGGGGAAGGGCAGAGAAGACCGCAGACGGAGTATAGGCTAGGTGGCCAAAGACTGCAAACCTCGCTCAAGGAGAAAGATCTTGGGGTGAGTATAACACTGAGCACGTCTTCGGAAGCACACATGAACCAGATAACTGCCTCAGCATATGGGCGTCCGGCAAACCTGAGAACAGCATTCCGATACCACAGTAAGGAATCGTTCAAGACGCTGTACACCGTGTACGCCAGGTCCATACTGGAGTATGCAGCACCTGTTTGGAACCCACACTTGTTCAAGCACGTCAAGAAAATAGAGAAATTGCAAAGGTTTGCGACAAGGTTAGTTCCAGAGCTAAGGGGAATGTTCTACGAAGAAAGGTTAAGGGAAATCGGCCTGACGACACTGGAGGACAGGAGGGTTAAGGGAGACATGATAAGGACATACAAAATACTGCGTGGAATAGACAAGGTGGACAGAGACAGGATGTTCCAGAGAGGGGACACAGAAACAAGGGGCATTTCTTCAGTCATAGAGTAGTCAGGAAGTGGAGTAGCCTAGCAAGTGAGGTAGTGTAGGCAGGAAACATACAGAGGTTTAAGATGAGGTATGATAAAGCTCATGGAGCAGGGAGAGAGAGGACCTGGTAGCACTCAGTGAAGAGGCGGGGCCAGGAGCTGAGTCTCGACCCCTGCAACCAGAATTAGGTGAGTACACACACACACACACAGTGTATATATATATATATATATATATATATATATATATATATATATATATATATATATATATATATATATATATATATATATATATATGTCGTGCCGAATAGATAAAATTGGTCGATTAGATAAGTTTACAATATAATAGTAAACACAATGAAATATATTCATGGGCCTATCGAAAAAAATATATTTCATTGTGTTTATTATTAAATTATTGCAAAGTTATCCAAAATATATTAAGTTAGATTAGGCTAAATTAAATTGAGCTTGTTATAAAAAGGTTAGGTAAGTTTTCTAAGTTTCTTTTGGAATAAAGTCATTAATTTTTACATTAACATAAATGAAAAAAAAAATCTTTAAATGTATAAGAGAAAATTGTAGAAAGAACTTAATTATAAATGAGTTCTTGCTAACTGACCAATTCTACCTATTCGGCACGACATTATATATATATATATATATATATATATATATATATATATATATATATATATATATATATATATATATATATAGGGAGGTACCACCTCTAGAACTGTTATAGGGACCTTCATCCTCAGAGAAAAGAATAAACTTGCTTCAGGGAAAACTCAAGGTTCTCCCTGAAGCTGTTTGAGAATTTTCTCCTACCACCCCCTATATTTTATGTATATTTTATTTAAAGACAAAATACATTGGCCAATCATTCACAAAAATGCAATAGTATAACACACACACACACACACATATATATATATATATATATATATATATATATATATATATATATATATATATATATATATATATATATATATATATATATAAATATATAATGTGTGTGTGTTTGTGTGTGTGTGTGTGTACGGGGAAGCTCATTGTTAATTATCTGATAATTGTCATTTTCTCCTTTCTAAAATACGTACTAATTTTCTAGTTAATTTCTGTTTATTTACTTAGAGCTTCATTTACTGGTAGTTTATTTAGTAAGTAAATTGTTTATAAGTTTATTATTTATTGTGGAGAGTTTGGGAAACTTCTCCAGTTAATATATGGAATTAACTCTGGCAGTAGTTATGCGGTAGTTTAATGTTTGTTACTAACTGGTAGTTAACTTTGTGATGGCTAACATATTGTACAATGTTTATGAGGTAATCAATTTTGGCTTGGTTGAAAAAAATCCTTCCTCCATAAGCCATGGGTGTGTTAAGAGGCGAGTACAATACTGGGAGCGAGGGGATAGTAACCTCTTCTCAAGTATACATTACTTCAAGTATAAAGAAGAAAAACTTTCTTCTTTTTTTGGGTCTCCTGCCTCGGTGGGAGAAGGCCGCTCATTACTCGAATTTTCTAAATTTTAATGTTTTTGTATAGTAAGGAGGTCCATATACTTGGAACAGTTATCACATTCAGATGACCTGTGACCACAGTTAGTGACCCCCATTCCTTGCTTCCTGAGATAACTTCCCTAGTCCTCAGTGGCGTGGTTCAAACATTTAAGTAAAGTTCCTCCTGATTTATGACGAAGTAGAGTGAAGTTCAAGGTTGTCTCTGCAGGTTTGACCACTTAATGTCTAGTGTGATTTTTTTTCCTCTTAAATCACGTTAAATAAATTTAAGTTTAAATCTTCTGAGTGATTCAATATTTACTGACTGAATCACCTTACAGCCGGGTAATAAACATTAAGTTTTGCTTGTGTATGAACAAATTTGTCAATAGAGTGAAATGTTTAATAAACTTTGATTTGTTTTAATCCATGTTATAGCTGAAGAATGAATCATCTGATCGGTTTCAAATTTTCAGCCCTTGTATCATTTCCTGAAGACAAGGTTCAGAGTGCTGTTGGACGACACAAGAACCAATTTGCAAATTTTCTCGAATGTAGTGATGTTCAGTGGTTAAATTGTGATGAACAGATGTTAAACTGATGAACAAGGGTTAAATTCTGATGAACAGAGGCTAAATTGTGATCAACAGATGTTAAATTGTGATGAACAGATGTTAAATTGTGATGAACAGACGTTAAATTGTGGTGAACAGAAGTTATACTATGATGAACAGGGGCTCATATGTGATGAAGAGGTTAAACTGTAATATGAATATGATGAATATGGATTATACTGTGATGAGATGTTATTTATAAAAAATGAAATTTGATATGATCATGACTCACGAAATCGTAATGATTGCAAGAAAACCACGATAGGGGCGGGGATTAAACTAGCGGCGAGTGAATCGTAAAACTCCAGGCCAGTGCGTCAGCTGGCTATGATTCATCCAACTGTGTATATTTATACACTATAGGAAGGTTAGAATTTGTGGTCACAGTGGGGGGTTGTGTTAACCTTCCTATGGTATATAAATATTCCTAATTGGGTGAATCTTATTGTGGCCAGCTGGGCTAGTGGCTTACGCACTGTCCTGGAGTTTTACGACTCATTTGCTGCGAGTTCAATCCCCACTCGTACCGTGGTTTGATATGATCAGGGGGTGAACAGGGGAAAAATTGCATTGAACTTCGGTTAAATTGTTTCGATACACCTTAAAAAACAATGATTGTGTTGAACAGTGGTTAAGATTGTTGAAGCAATTGTGTTGAACAGTGGTTAAGATTGTTGAAGCAATTGTGTTGAACAGTGGTTAAGATTGTTGAAGCAATGGTTAAATTGCTATGAAATGAGCGCTAAATCTATGCCGAAACATCAGGATTTTAGGTCATAAAGTTTACTCGTTATAAATATTTAAATATATAATTGAAGTTTACTCTGTAGTGAAGGTAAAACTGTGAGCACTTCAGTGAAAATAAACACCCAGTACGACTTGGTCGGTGAATACCAGGAACGTTTTAGAGAAAACAAAGTCAGTTTAAAAGTCGTAAGTTTTACAGCTGGTTGTTTAACTCGCTAATTAGCACTAACCTGATGAAAGCCTCGCCAAAATAAACCCACACAAAGTTTTCTAGCCTTTTTTATGGTCATTTGTCGGCATTTAGCCTTTAATGATCCTAGTGGTTGATTGCTGGACACGTTAAAACAATAGACATTCCGGCCCTACACTGGGCCACGTTACGCTGGGAAAAACACACATACACTTTCTGCCTATCTGAGGTGGATGGAAAATCTTTTTATTTTAGGTATGACGTTGTTGAGCAGAGGTAAACATGTGATTTCTCGCCTCTGACCATTAAATACTTTATGAACAAGGGAAAGTATATTGTCCTGCCCGGGAAAACTTACTCTTTTACGTGGGCCAATTTAATGTTTATCGCGGGGAAAGTTTACTGGAGAAAAACTAGATAATTTTCTTAGTAACTTGCGCACAGCTTGCTGTTGAACGCTTAATAAACTACCATTAAAAGTGCTACTGGCTACTGTTCAATGCACATTAGCCTTGCGTTTAAACTCCAGATAGCCTGCTGTTTAATGCAAGATTACCAACTCTGAACGCAAGATAGCTTCCTTTGAACGCAGGATAACCAACACTTAGACAGCCTACCAATGAACATATGACAGTCTAACCTTGAAAACAAAATTGCTGACTGCTGAATGCACAAGTTTCGGTTTGTTGAACGCAGGATAGCATGCCACTGAAAGTACGATGGGCTTCTGCTGAACGCAAACTAGCCTACTGTGGAATGCCCGAGACTAACTCTTCAATCTGTGACAGCCTTCTGTTGAAACCAACAGCAAGACTGGCGTGACAGCCTTCTGTTGGACGCGTGAGAGCTCCAGTATACCTTGAGGGAGCGACACGCACTAACACACTAATAGCCACTACATATCCTGGTAACCACAGTTTAGTTCGCCGGTAATTATAGGGCAGTTTAGTGCCAAATCTGCGGTAGTCTACTCCAGATTAGTGACAAGTCTGGGGTAGACTGCTACTTGTTAGTACCAAGTCTGGGGTAGACTGCTACCTGTCAGTAACAAGTCTGGGGTACATTGCTACCTGTCAGTTTTAAGTCTGGGGTGGACTGCTACCTGTCAGTACCAAGTCTCGGGTAGACTGCTGCCTGTCAGTAACAAGTCTGGGGTAGACTGCTACCTGTCAGTACGAAGTGTGAAGTAGACTGCTGTCAGTACCAAGTCTGGGGTAAACTGCTACCTATCAATACCAAGTCTGGGGTAGACTGTTACCTGTGAGTACCAAGTCTGGGGTAGACTGCTACCTGTCAGTACCCAGCCTGGGGTAGACTGGTAACTGTCAGTACCAAGTCTGGGGTAGACTGCTACCTGTCAGTACCAAGTCTGGGGTAAACTGCTACCTGTCAGTACCAAGTCTGGGGTAGACTGCTACCTGTCAGTACCAAGTCTGGGGTAGACTGCTGCCTGTCAGTACCAAGTCTGGGGGTAGACTGCTACCTGTGAGTACCAAGTCTGGGGTAGACTGTTACCTGTGAGTACCAAGTCTGGGGTAGACTGCTACCTGTCAGTACCAAGTCTGGGGTAGACTGCTACCTGTCAGTACCAAGTCTGGGGTAGACTGCTACCTGTCAGTACCAAGTCTGGGGTGGACTGTTACCTGTCAGTACCAAGTCTGGGGTAGACTACAGAGAACCTTCTCTACTCGTATAATTTCAGTTAAGCACCTTAATTACTGGGAACATTTGAAGTCTCTTGACTTGTACTCCCTGGAACACAAGCGAGAAAGATGCTGTACATTATAAGTTACACCTGAAAAATCCTAGAGGGACAGATCCCAAATTTACACTCAGAAATCACTCCTTATGAGAGCAAAAGACTCTGCGACGGTGCAACAGAGCTCCGAGAGACAAGCAGGAGAGCCACGAGTACAATGAAACCAAAACTGTTCAACAACCTTCCATCATACATATGGGGGATTACCAATAGGCTCCTGGCTGTCTTCAAAAGGAAACTGGACAGACACCTAAAGTCAGTATCTGACCAGCCGGGCTGTGGTTCATATGTTGGATAGCGTGAGACCAGCAGTAACAGACTGTTAGAGCAGGCTCTGATCCACCAGGAGGCCTGGTCATCGCAGGAGAGATGACTTCCGGAACAATCTCCGGGGAGGTAGACTGCTGTTGTGAGTGCCAAGTCTGTGGTAGACCGCTATGCGTGCCAGTCTGTGGTAGACTGCTGTGTGTGCCAAGTCTGTGGTAGACTGCTGTGTGTGCCAAGTCTGTGGTAGATTGCTGTGTGCCAAGTCTGTGGTAGACTGCTGTGTGTGCCAAGTCTGTGGCAGACTGCTGTGTGTGCCAAGTCTGTGGCAGACTGCTGTGTGTGCCAAGTCTGTGGTAGACTGCTGTGTGTGCCAAGTCTGTGGTAGACTGTTGTGTGTGCCAAGTCTGTGGCAGACTGCTGTGTGTGCCAAGTCTGTGGCAGACTGCTGTGTGCGCCAAATCTGTGGCAGACTGCTGTGTGTGCCAAGTCTGTGGTAGATTGCTGTGTGCCAAGTCTGTGGTAGATTGCTGTGTGAGCCAAGTCTGTGGTAGATTGCTGTGTGAGCCAAGTCTGTGGTAGACTGCTGTGTGTGCCAAGTCTGTGGCAGACTGCTGTGTGTGCCAAGTCTGTGGTAGACTGCTGTGTGCCAAGTCTGTGGTAGACTGCTGTGTGTGCCAAGTCTGTGGTAGACTGCTGTGTATGCTAAGTCTGTGGTAGACTGCTGTGTGTGCCAAGTCTGTGGTAGATTACTGTGTGCCAAGTCTGTGGTAGACTGCTGTGTGCCAAGTCTGTGGTAGTCTGCTGTGTGCCAAGTCTGTGGTAGACTGCTGTGTCTGCCAAGTCTGTGGTAGACTGCCATGTGTGCCAAGTCTGTGGTAGACTGCTGTGTCTGCCAAGTCTGTGGTAGACTGCTGTGTGTGCCAAGTCTGTGGTAGACTGCTGTGTGTGCCAAGTCTGTGGTAGACTGCTGTGTGTGCCAAGTCTGTGGTAGACTGCTGTGTCTGCCAAGTCTGTGGTAGACTGCTGTGTGTGACAAGCCTGTGGTAGACTGCTGTGTGTGCCAAGTCTGTGGTAGACTGCTGTGTGTGCCAAGTCCGTGGTAGACTGCTGCGTGTGCCAAGGCTGTGGTAGACTGCTGCGTGTGCCAAGTCTGTGGTAGACTGCTGTGTCTGCCAAGTCTGTGGTAGTCTGCTGTGTGTGCCAAGCCTGTGGTAGACTGCTGTGTGTGCCAAGTCTGTGGTAGACTGCTGTGTGTGCCAAGTCCGTGGTAGACTGCTGCGTGTGCCAAGGCTGTGGTAGACTGCTGCGTGTGCCAAGTCTGTGGTAGACTGCTGTGTGTGCCAAGTCTGTGGTAGACTGCTGTGTGTGCCAAGTCTGTGGTAGACTGCTGTGTGTGCCAAGTCTGTGGTAGACTGCTGTGTGTGCCAAGTCTGTGGTAGACTGCTGTGTGTGCCAAGTCTGTGGTAGACTGCTGTGTCTGCCAAGTCTGTGGCAGACTGCTGTGTGTGCCAAGTCTGTGGTAGACTGCTGTGTGTGCCAAGTCTGTGGTAGACTGCTGTGTGTGCCAAGTCTGTGGTAGACTGCTGTGTGTGCCAAGTCTGTGGTAGACTGCTCTGTGTGCCAAGTCTGTGGTAGACTGCTGTGTGTGCCAAGTCTGTGGTAGACTGCTCTGTGTGCCAAGTCTGTGGTAGACTGCTGTGTGTGCCAAGTCTGTGGTAGACTGCTGTGTGTGCCAAGTCTGTGGTAGACTGCTGTGTGTGCCAAGTCTGTGGTAGACTGCTGTGTGTGTCAAGTCTGTGGTAGACTGCTGTGTGTGCCAAGTCTGTGGTAGACTGCTGTGTGTGTCAAGTCTGTGGTAGACTGCTGTGTGTGTCAAGTCTGTGGTAGACTGCTGTGTGTGCCAAGTCTGTGGTAGACTGCTGTGTGTGCCAAGTCTGTGGTAGACTGCTTTGTGTGTCAAGTCTGTGGTAGACTGCTGTGTGTGTCAAGTCTGTGGTAGACTGCTGTGTGTGCCAAGTCTGTGGTAGACTGCTGTGTGTGCCAAGTCTGTGGTAGACTGCTGTGTGTGCCAAGTCTGTGGTAGACTGCTGTGTGTGCCAAGTCTGTGGTAGACTGCTGTGTGTGTCAAGTCTGTGGTAGACTTCTGTGTCTGCCAAGTCTGTGGTAGACTGCTGTGTGTGCCAAGTCTGTGGTAGACTGCTGTGTCTGCCAAGTCTGTGGTAGACTGCTGTGTGTGTCAAGTCTGTGGTAGACTGCTGTGTGTGCCAAGTCTGTGGTAGACTGCTCTGTGTGCCAAGTCCGTGGTAGACTGCTGTGTGTGCCAAGTCCGTGGTAGACTGCTGTGTGTGCCAAGTCTGTGGTAGACTGCTGTGTGTGCCAAGTCTGTGGTAGACTGCTGTGTGTGCCAAGTCTGTGGTAGACTGCTCTGTGTGCCAAGTCTGTGGTAGACTGCTGTGTGTGCCAAGTCTGTGGTAGACTGCTGTGTGTGCCAAGTCTGTGGTAGACTGCTGTGTGTGCCAAGTCTGTGGTAGACTGCTGTGTGTGCCAAGTCTGTGGTAGACTGCTGTGTGTGCCAAGTCTGTGGTAGACTGCTGTGTGTGCCAAGTCTGTGGTAGACTGCTGTGTGTGCCAAGTCTGTGGTAGACTGCTGTGTGTGCCAAGTCTGTGGTAGACTGCTGTGTGTGCCAAGTCTGTGGTAGACTGCTGTGTGACTGACAAGCTTACTGACACATGACACTAAATGCTCTTCAAGACGTCTTGATGCAAGTAAAGCGATCTTGATCCAAGTAACTAGAGCTCCTCGTCTTCCTTGAATTTAACTTCATATCAGCTCATTTCCGAGATGCTGCATAGCCCGCCCTTACAGGTTTACCTTATAATAATAATAATAATAATAATAATAATAATAATAATAATAGGAAAAGAAGTGAAATAATAAGAAAATGACAAAGTCAATAATAATAATAATAATAATAATAATAATAATAATAATTCTAGTAATTACGAAAATTATTATCAGGTCCAGTTTAGAACCAGTTACTCAACTTAGAACCAGTTACTTCACTTAGAACCAGTTACTTCACTTAGAACCAGTTACTTCACTTAGAACCAGTTACTTCACTTAGAACCAGTTACTCCACTTAGAACCAGTTACTTCACTTAGAACCAGTTACTTCACTTAGAACCAGTTACTCCACTTAGAACCAGTTACTTCACTTAGAACCAGTTACTCCACTTAGAACCAGTTACTACTTCACTTAGAACCAGTTACTTCACTCAGAACCAGTTACTTCACTTAGAACCAGTTACTTCACTTAGAACCAGTTACTTCACTTAGAACCAGTTACTTCACTTAGAACCAGTTACTCCACTTAGAACCAGTTACTACTTCACTTAGAACCAGTTACTCCACTTAGAACCAGTTACTTCACTCAGAACCAGTTACTTCACTTAGAACCAGTTACTCCACTTAGAACCAGTTACTACTTCACTTAGAACCAGTTACTCCACTTAGAACCAGTTACTTCACTTAGAACCAGTTACTTCACTTAGAACCAGTTACTTCACTTAGAACCAGTTACTTCACTTAGAACCAGTTACTTCACTTAGAACCAGTTACTTCACTTAGAACCAGTTACTTCACTTAGAACCAGTTACTTCACTTAGAACCAGTTACTTCACTTAGAACCAGTTACTTCACTCAGAACCAGTTACTTCACTTAGAACCAGTTACTTCACTTAGAACCAGTTACTCCACTTAGAACCAGTTACTTCACTTAGAACCAGTTACTTCACTTAGAACCAGTTACTCCACTTAGAACCAGTTACTCCACTTAGAACCAGTTACTTCACTTAGAACCAGTTACTTCACTTAGAACCAGTTACTTCACTTAGAACCAGTTACTTCACTTAGAACCAGTTACTTTAGAACCAGTTACTCCACTAGAACCAGTTACTCCACTTAGAACCACTTCACTTAGAACCAGTTACTCCACTCAGAACCAGTTAGAACCAGTTACTTCACTTAGAACACTTAGAACCAGTTACTACTTCACTTAGAACCAGTTACTACTTCACTTAGAACCAGTTACTTCACTTAGAACCAGTTACTTCACTTAGAACCAGTTACTACTTCACTTAGAACCAGTTACTACTTCACTTAGAACCAGTTACTTCACTTAGAACCAGCTACTTCACTTAGAACCAGTTACTTCACTTAGAACCAGTTACTCCACTTAGAACCAGTTACTCCACTTAGAACCAGTTACTACTTCACTTAGAACCAGTTACTACTTCACTTAGAACCAGTTACTACTTCACTTAGAACCAGTTACTTCAGTTAGAACCAGTTACTTCACTTAGAACCAGTTACTTCACTTAGAACCAGTTACTACTTCACTTAGAACCAGTTACTCCACTTAGAACCAGTTGCTTAACTTACAACCAGTTACTTCACTTAGAACCAGTTACTTCACTTAGAACCAGTTACTTCACTTAGAACCAGTTACTTCACTTAGAACCAGTTACTACTTCACTTAGAACCAGTTACTTCACTTAGAACCAGTTACTTCACTTAGAACCAGTTACTTCACTTAGAACCAGTTACTACTTCACTTAGAACCAGTTACTCCATTTAGAACCAGTTGCTTAACTTACAACCAGTTACTTCACTGAGAACCGGTTACCCACTTAGAACCGGTTACTTCACTGAGAACCGGTTACTCACTTCACTGAGAACCGGTTATTCACTTAGAACCGGTTACTTCACTGAGAACTGGTTATTCACTTCACTGAGAACCAGTTACTCACCTAACTGAGTATCAATTACTGCACTGAGAACCGGTTGCTCACTCCGCGGAGAACCGGTTACTCACTTTACTGAGAACCAGTTACTCACCTAACTGAGAATCAGTTACTCCACTGAGAACCGGTTGCTAACTTCACTGAGAACCAGTTACTCAACTGAGAATCAGTTACTCACCTAACTGAGAATCAGTTGCTAACTTCACTGAGAACCGGTTGCTAACTTCACTGAGAACCAGTTAATCACTTCACTGTGAACCGGTTATTCACTTCACAGAGAACCGGTTTATCACTTGCCAAGGTAATCTCTACCTTATTTACCATCACAGTTTTAAACGAGTCACTGGGACAGGATAAACACAACCATGATCATTTTGATGTTTGAGGGGATTACACCCCATCGGGGGGATTGCACCCCATCGGGGGGATTGCACCCCATCGGGGGGGATTGCACCCCATCGGGGGGATTGCACCCCATCGGCTCCCACAAATCCTGTATCTCCTCGTCATAGGATCGAGGTAACAGTTTTTTTTTTTTTTTTTTAATAATTCCCAATACTAAAAACTATATTTTTTAAGAAATATATTTCGATATAAGAAATTATATATATATATATATATATATATATATATATATATATATATATATATATATATATATATATATATATATATATATATTATGTTTTAGATTTTAAAATCGTCACCTTCTGAAGGCGAATTTTAAGAAAAAAAAATTCCACCTCTCATATTAGAAAGAACTTAAAATCCTACAAAATTATTTATAATATCTCCCTCTATTTCATGTTTGAAAAACCCTCCCCATCAAAGGCACTGGTAACTACAAAGGTAACATTATTTACGATCAGATTCCTTTGAATATTCGTTTAAATATTTTCTAATTCAGTCAGTAGTCACATTAACATCCAACAGATAGTCAGACACATAACAAAATTAACATATAATATTCAGAGTTATTTTCCAACTGTCACACTATTGTACATTATTCCCTGGTTAATGTATATTATTATTTTAATATGCTTACATAGATCCAACATTTCACGTACGAAATTCAGCCGTTTTTCAAAACAAACAAACACTACGTCCCAGCCATGTTGACACTCCATTACCTCTCATATTTACCTCACACCAACATGCAAATTCTTACTGTAATTTTGAACAAATGAAACCTAAGAAATTAAACTGTGTGACGTGACAATAATAATTATAATACAAATATCGTTAATAACAACAATAATAATAACGGAGCAGATGATATACACTCCGAGAGGTGTATTTCTCTCACAGTATATGTTGAGAGATTACTTTTATTAGGGATTGAAGTATTGTGCTATAATAGTGACACATGTAGTCGATAGGCTAAAAAAACCCATTAACTAACCATTAACCAATAATAATAATAGTGATAGTAAGGTTTGTATATATTCTGACGAGTATTGTTCTCGTGTTGTGCGAGCACTGAGAAGAGCAGTGTACCTGCGTGATTATATACTATATATATATATATATATATATATATATATATATATATATATATATATATATATCAATGAAATCACAAAACAAGTGATTTTAAATCATTAACAGAACTGCAGCTTGGCCAGGACTATCCTGGGTTCCCATGCCCCGTCCTGTGTGAACTATCCTGGGTTCCCATGCCCCGTCCTGTGTGAACTATCCTGGGTTCCCATGCCCCGTCCTGTGTGAACTATCCTGGGTTCCCATGCCCCGTCCTGTGTGAACTATCCTGGGTTCTCATGCCCCGTCCTGTGTGAACTATCCTGGGTTCCCATGCCCCGTCCTGTGTGAACTATCCTGGGTTCCCATGCCCCGTCCTGTGTGAACTATCCTGGGTTCCCATGCCCCGTCCTGTGTGAACTATCCTGGGTTCCCATGCCCCGTCCTGTGTGAACTATCCTGGGTTCCCATGCCCCGTCCTGTGTGAACTATCCTGGGTTCCCATGCCCCGTCCTGTGTGAACTATCCTGGGTTCCCATGCCCCGTCCTGTGTGAACTGAACAAAATACTCATCACTCTCTCTATTGCTGCTAAATAAGTAAAATTTGCTATTTTGGCATAAATAGCAACGCACTTCTTGCCGAATAGGGCAAGTGAAGAATTGTGTACGCAATAATTTCGCAAAAACCATTCTGAACCTATTGTAAACTTACATAAAATATATTTAATTCGATTAGGCTAAATTAAATTGCGCTTGTTATAATAAGGTTAGCTAAGTTTCCTAAGGTGCTTTTGGTACAAAGTCACTAATTTTTATATTAACATAAATGAAAAAATATATCTTTAAATGTATAAGAGAAACTTTTAGAAAGGACTAAATTTTAAATGAGTTATATATATAAAGTCCTTTCTAAAATTTTCTCTTATACATTTAAAGATACATTTTTCATTTATGTCAATATAAAAATTTATGATTTTGTACCAAAACCACCTTAGGAAACTTACCTAACCATATCATAACAAGCGCAATTTAATTTAGCCTAATCCAATTAAATATATTTTATGTAAGTTTACAATAATTTAATAATAAATAAACACAATGAAATATATATATATTTTTTTGTTAGGTTCAGAATGATTTTTGCGAAATTATTGCATGCACAATTTTTCACTTGCCCTATTCGGCAAGAAGTGCGTTGCTATTTATGTCAAAATCGCTGAAAGAAGGATGTATTTTCCGACATGATAATACACCGAATATTTACAGTATCTCAGTATATACAGCCACACTGATCGGTGTGAATATCTCAGTGTATTTACGCTGATAAGCGTAAGTTTCCCAGTATATGTACACAAGAGTTTGATTTAGACCCAATTTTTGGGATTAAATTATTGTTGTCTGGTGACGTACAGGTGAAATGCGGCCTCAAACACCTTTGTCAAGTTGATAACTTTCTAATTTAAAAAAAAAAAAACTTTTTCATAACTCTACTGGTGGTCCTGTGTGGGGAATTACCGTGATAATAACACAGGGTTCAACCTGACAATAACACAGGGTTCAACCTGACAATAACACAGGGTTCAACCTGACAATAACACAAGGTTCAACCTGACAATAACACAGGGTTCACCCTGACAATAACAAAGGGTTCACCCTGACAATAACACAGGGTTCAACCTGACAATAACACAGGGTTCAACCTGACAATAACACAGGGTTCAACCTGACAATAACACAGGGTTCAACCTGACAATAACACAGGGTTCAACCTGACAACACAGGGTTCAATCTGACAATAACATAGGGTTCAACCTGACAATAACACAGGGTTCAACCTGACAATAACACAGGGTTCAACCTGACAACACAGGGTTCACCCTGACAATAACATAGGGTTCAACCTGACAATAACACAGGGTTCAACCTGACAATAACACAGGGTTCAACCTGACAATAACACAGGGTTCAACCTGACAATAACACAGGGTTCAACCTGACAATAACACAGGGTTCAACCTGACAATAACACAGGGTTCAACCTGACAATAACACAGGGTTCAACCTGACAATAACACAGGGTTCAACCTGACAATAACAAAGGGTTCAACCTGACAATAACACAGGGTTCAACCTGACAACACAAGGTTCAACCTGACAATAACACAGGGTTCAACCTGACAATAACACAGGGTTCAACCTGACAATAACACAGGGTTCACACTGACAATAACACAGGGCTCACCCTGACAATAACACAGGGTTCACCCTGACAATAACACAGGGGTTCACCCTGACAATAACACAGGGTTCACCCTGACAATAACACAGGGCTCACCCTGACAATAACACAGGGTTCACACTAACAATAACACAGGGTTCACCCTGACAATAACACAGGGTTCACACTAACAATAACACAGGGTTCACCCTGACAATAACACAGGGTTCACCCTGACAATAACACAAGGTTCACACTGACAATAACACAGGGTTCAACCTGACAATAACACAGGGTTCACCCTGACAATAACACAGGGTTCACCCTGACAATAACACAGGGTTCACCCTGACAATAACACAGGGTTCAACCTGACAATAACACAGGGTTCAACCTGACAATAACACAGGGTTCACCTGACAATAACACAGGGTTCAACATGACAATAACACAGGGTTCAACCTGACAATAACACAGGGCTCACCCTGACAATAACACAGGGCTCACCCTGACAATAACAAAGGGTTCACCCTGACAATAACACATTGTTCACCCTGACCATAACACAGGGTTCAACCTGACAATAACACAGGGTTCACCATGACAATAACACAGGGTTCACCCTGACAATAACACAGGGTTCAACCTGACAATAACACAGGGTTCACCCTGACAATAACACATTGTTCACCCTGACCATAACACAGGGTTCAACCTGACAATAACACAGGGTTCACCATGACAATAACACAGGGTTCACCCTGACAATAACACAGGGTTCACCCTGACAATAACACAGGGTTCACCTGACAATAACACAGGGTTCAACATGACAATAACACAGGGTTCAACCTGACAATAACACAGGGTTCACCTGACAATAACACAGGGTTCAACATGACAATAACACAGGGTTCAACCTGACAATAACACAGGGCTCACCCTGACAATAACACAGGGCTCACCCTGACAATAACACAGGGTTCACCCTGACAATAACACAGGGTTCACCTGACAATAACACAGGGTTCAACATGACAATAACACAGGGTTCAACCTGACAATAACACAGGGCTCACCCTGACAATAACACAGGGCTCACCCTGACAATAACAAAGGGTTCACCCTGACAATAACACATTGTTCACCCTGACCATAACACAGGGTTCAACCTGACAATAACACAGGGTTCACCATGACAATAACACAGGGTTCACCCTGACAATAACACAGGGTTCAACCTGACAATAACACAGGGTTCACCCTGACAATAACACAGGGTTCACCCTGACAATAACACAGGGTTCACCCTGACAATAACACAGGGTTCACCCTGACAATAACACAGGGTTCACCCTGACAATAACACAGGGTTCAACCTGACAATAACACAGGGTTCACCCTGACAATAACACAGGGTTCACCCTGACAATAACACAAGGTTCACACTGACAATAACACAGGGTTCAACATGACAATAACACAGGGTTCAACCTGACAATAACACAGGGTTCACCTGACAATAACACAGGGTTCAACATGACAATAAAACAGGGTTCAACCTGACAATAACACAGGGCTCACCCTGACAATAACACAGGGCTCACCCTGACAATAACACAGGGTTCACCCTGACAATAACACAGGGTTCACCTGACAATAACACAGGGTTCAACATGACAATAACAGGGTTCAACCTGACAATAACACAGGGCTCACCCTGACAATAACACAGGGTTCACCCTGACAATAACACAGGGTTCACCCTGACAATAACACAGGGTTCAACCTGACAATAAGAAAGATTATTCCTCAATCAATACCAGTCAGCGGGTGGTGCAGGAAGCTCTCCCTCCATCCAGCGCAGCTATACACGAGCGTCTCTCACCTAGTATTAACAATGTCGCCACTATCGTAAAACATAATTCTCCCGTCCTGAACATAATACTCAGAATACTTGATTACAAGCTGTAGGAAATTGTTGACCACTCTCTTTCTTCCACTCTCTGACTTTTTTGTACTCTGTGAGTTGCTGCTCTTTGTATGAATCCCCTCTCTGTGTGTGTACCCTCTACGTGTGTATCTTCTATGTGTGCATAATCTATGTATGTATCCTCTACGTGTGTGCATCCTGTGTGTATGTATCCTCTACGTGTGTGCATCCTGTGTGTGTGTATCTTCTATGTGTGTGTGCATCCTCTGTGTGTGTATCTTCTATGTGTGTGTGCATCCTCTGTGTGTGTATCTTCTATGTGTGTCGGCTCAGCTCTGTGATTGTTTGGCTCCTTTCTGTAATAATAATAATAATAATAATAATAATAATAATAATAATAATAATAATAATAATTATTATTATTTGCCCTAACATAACCTATGCTAACTACAACTAAAGAAACCCAGCCTAACCTAACCTAGCTGAAGTATTTTGTCCAGTCGTTGTGAGTATATTGACTTCTCTGTGTAAGTGTTGGCTTCTCTGTGTGTTTCCCTTGTGTGTGTGTTGGCTTCTGTGTGTGTTTCCCCTCTGTGTGTGTTGGCTTCTCTGTGTGTTTTCCCTGTGTGCGTGTTGGCTTCTCTGTGTGTTTCCCGTGTGTGTTGGCTTCTCTGCGTGTTTCCCCTGTGTATGTGTTGGCTTCTCTGAGTGTGTGTGTTGGCTTCTCTGTGTGTTACCCCTGTGTGTGAGGTGGTTTCTCTGTGTGTTTCCCCTGTGTGTGTGTGTTGGCTTCTCTATGTGTTTCCCGTGTGTGTGTGTTGGCTTCTCTGTGTTTCCCCGTGTGTGTTGGCTTCTCTGTGTTTCCCCGTGTGTGTGTTGGCTTCTCTGTGTATTTCCCCTGTGTGTTGGCTTCTCTGTGTGTTTTCCCTGTGTGTGTGTGTTGGCTTCTCTGTGTGTTTTCCCTGTGTGTGTGTGTGTTGGCTTCTCTGTGTGTTTCCCCTGTGTGTGTGTGTGTGTTGGCTTCTATGTGTGTTTTCCCATGTGTGTGTGTTGGATTCTCTGTGTGTTTCCCCTGTGTGTGTGTTGGCTTCTCTGTGTGTTTCCCTTGTGTGTATGTTGGCTTCTCTGTGTGTTTCCCCTGTGTGTGTCTTGGCTTCTCTGTGTGTTTCCCCTGTTTGTGTGTTGGCTTCTGTGTGTGTGTGTGTGTGTGTGTGTGTGTGTGTGTGTTGGCTTCTCTGTGTTTTCCCTGTGTGTGTTGGCTTCTCTGCGTTTCCCCTGTGTGTGTGTGTTGGCTTCTCTGTGTGTTACCCCTGTGTGCATGTTGGTTTCTCTGTGTGTTTCCCCTGTGTGTGTGTTGGCCTCTCTTTGTGTTTCCCCTGTGTGTGTGTTGGCTTCTCTGTGTTTCCCCTGTGTGTGTGTGTTTTGGCTTCTCTGTGTTTCCCCTGTGTGTGTGTGTGTGTGTGTGTGTGTTGGCTTCTCTGTGTGTTTCCCCTGTGTGTGTGTGTATGTGTGTGTTGGCTTCTCTGTGTGTTTCCCCTGTGTGTGTGTGTGTGTGTGTGTGTGTGTGTGTGTTGGCTTCTCTGTGTGTTTCCCCTGTGTGTGTGTTGGCTTCTCTGTGTTTCCCCTGTGTGTGTGTTGGCTTCTCTGTGTGTTTCCCCTGTGTGTGTGTGTTGGCTTCTCTGTGTGTTTCCCCTGCGTGTGTGTGTTGGCTTCTCTGTGTGTTTCCCCTGTGTGTGTGTGTTGGCTTCTCTGTGTGTTTCCCCTGCGTGTGTGTGTTGGCTTCTCTGTGTGTGTGTTGGCTTCTCTGTGTTTCCCCTGTGTGTGTGTGTTGGCTTCTCTGTGTTTCCCCTGTGTGTGTGTTGGCTTCTCTGTGTGTTTCCCCTGCGTGTGTGTGTTGGCTTCTGTGTGTGTTTCCCCTGTGTGTGTGTGTGTTGGCTTCTCTGTGTTTCCCCTGTGTGTGTGTTGGCTTCTCTGTGTTTCCCATTTGTGTGTGTTGGCTTCTCTGTGTTTCCCCTGTGTGTGTGTTGGCTTCTCTGTGTTTCCCCTGTGTGTGTGTTGGCTTCTCTGTGTTTCCCCTGTGTGTATTGGCTTCTCTGTGTTTCCCCTGTGTGTGTTGGCTTCTCTGTGTTTCCCCTGTGTGTGTGTTGGCCCCTCTCTGTTTCCCCTGTGTGTGAGTTGGCTTCTCTGTGAGTGTGATGGCCTCTTTGTGACTGTTGTGTCCTTTTTGTAAGTTTGTTGGCCTCTTTGTGTAGGTGTATGTTGGCCTCTGAGTATAACGACTTTTCTGTGTCTCTGCGAGTGTGTTCGTCTGTCTCCGTGAGTGTGTTCGTCTATCTCTGTGTGTTCGTCTATCTCTGTGTGTTCGTCTATCTCTGTGTGTTCGTCTATCTATGTGAGTGTTTGTCTATCTCTTTGAGTGTGTTCGTCTATGTGATTGTGTTCATCTTTCTCTCTAAGTGTGTTGGTTTCTCATTTAGTGCGCCGTCCTCTGTGTGTGTTGCTGTTAGAGTGATCAACTAGGCTGTTACTGCTGGGCGCACGCAAACCGGTTGGTCAGGTACCGACTTTAGGTGCCTGTCCAGCGCCGTCTTGAAGACAGTCAGGGGTGTATTAGTAATCCCCCTTATGTATGCTGGGAGGCAGTTGAACAGTCTCTGGACTTGTTGCTTACACTTCTTGATATAAATCCCAATAATCTATTTGCCTTATTACGTACGCTTAGGCATTGCTGTCTTGGTTTAAGGTTGCTGCTCACCATAACCCCCAAGTCCTTTTCGCAATCTGTACGGCTAAGTTCTACATTATTTAACTTATAAGTGCTAGGGTTATGGACACTCCCGAGCTTCAGAACCTTGCATTTATCTACATTGAACTGCATTTGCCACTTTTCTGACCAAGAATAGAATTTGTCTAAAGCCTCCTGGAGTTCCCTAACATCGACGCTTGAATCAATTATCCTACCTATCTTTGTGTCATCGGCGAATTTGCTCATATCACTAGTAATACCCTCATCAAGGTCATTGATATATATTATAAACAACACCGGCCTAAAACTGATCCCTGTGGTACGCCACTTACAGATCCCGAACGCTACTTGTTACAGATCCAAATGGCAGACTGTGTGTAGCGCCCCGCCAGCACCAGGAGTTACACCTGGTTGCTCATACAACCTTGATGGTGACACTCAAGTATAGTGAATGTCTTGGTTAAATTAACAATGACGATGACTAACAGGGATGCGCTTTACACTATTTTTACCCACGTGGTTAGTTACTAGGGTACTTTTCGCAATCCTGGTAGTTACTAGGGTACTCATCACAACCCTGGTAGTTACTAGGGTACTCATCACAACCCTGGTAGTTACTACGGTACTCATCACAACCCTGGTAGTTACTAGGGTACTCATCACAACCCTGGTAGTTACTAGGGTACTCATCACAACCCTGGTAGTTACTACGGTACTCATCACAACCCTGGTAGTTACTACGGTACTCATCACAACCCTGGTAGTTACTAGGGTACTCATCACAACCCTGGTAGTTACTAGGGTACTCATCACAACCCTGGTAGTTACTAGGGTACTCATCACAACCCTGGTAGTTACTAGGGTACTCATCACAACCCTGGTAGTTACTAGGGTACTCATCACAACCCTGGTAGTTACTAGGGTACTCATCACAACCCTGGTAGTTACTAGGATACTCATCACAACCCTGGTAGTTACTAGGGTACTCATCACAACCCTGGTAGTTACTAGGGTACTCATCACAACCCTGGTAGTTACTAGGATACTCATCACAACCCTGGTAGTTAGTAGGATACTCATCACAACCCTGGTAGTTAGTAGGGTACTCATCACAACCCTGGTAGTTACTAGGATACTCATCACAACCCTGGTAGTTACTAGGATACTCATCACAATCCTGGGCAGGTACTAGGGTACTCATCACAATCCTTGCTAGCAGTTTCTAGACAAGTTTTAGTATATGAAAAACGACCTCAATACAGAAATCATCTTCATGTGACTGAAGAATTTATTGTACTAAAATATTCGAAGTGAAATGGTTTGTTGACTTCCGCGTTTTTTTTTTTAGATAATATTAAAGATAAATGGAGAGTCACTAAAGGATGTCTGACTAAGAGTGAAATTGAAGATGACAGATGCTGTGGAAGTCTTAGATTGGGAAGGTTTGTGAGGTGTAGTAGCTAAGGCAAGAATTTGAAAACCAGCATCGTATATAACAAAACGAGCAGGTGCTGCTAAGTATGTTGTTTCAGACATGGAAAGCAGGTGCTGCTAAGTATGTTGTTTCAGACATGGAAAGCAGGTACTGCTTAAGTATGTTGTTTCAGACATGGAAAGCAGGTGCTGCTAAGTATGTTGTTTCAGACATGGAAAGCAGGTGCTGCTAAGTATGTTGTTTCAGACATGGAAAGCAGGTACTGCTGAAGTATGTTGTTTCAGACATGGAAAGCAGGTGCTGCTTAAGTATGTTGTTTCAGACATGGAAAGCAGGTACTGCTGAAGTATGTTGTTTCAGACATGGAAAGCAGGTGCTGCTGAAGTATGTTGTTTCAGACATGGAAAGCAGGTACTGCTTAAGTATGTTGTTTCAGACATGGAAAGCAGGTACTGCTTAAGTATGTTGTTTCAGACATGGAAAGCAGGTACTGCTTAAGTATGTTGTTTCAGACATGGAAAGCAGGTACTGCTTAAGTATGTTGTTTCAGACATGGAAAGCAGGTACTGCTGAAGTATGTTGCTTCAGACATGGAAAGCAGGTGCTGCTGAAGTATGTTGCTTCAGACATGGAAAGCAGGTGCTGCTGAAGTATGTTGCTTCAGACATGGAAAGCAGGTGCTGCTGAAGTATGTTGCTTCAGACATGGAAAGCAGGTGCTGCTGAAGTATGTTGCTTCAGACATGGGAAGCAGGTGCTGCTGAAGTATGTTGCTTCAGACATGGGAAGCAGGTGCTGCTGAAGTATGTTGCTTCAGACATGGAAAGCAGGTGCTGCTGAAGTATGTTGCTTCAGACATGGAAAGCAGGTGCTGCTGAAGTATGTTGTTTCAGACATGGAAAGCAGGTACTGCTGAAGTATGTTGTTTCAGACATGGAAAGCAGGTACTGCTGAAGTATGTTGCTTCAGACATGGAAAGCAGGTACTGCTGAAGTATGTTGCTTCAGACATGGAAAGCAGGTACTGCTGAAGTATGTTGCTTCAGACATGGAAAGCAGGTACTGCTGAAGTATGTTGTTTCAGACATGGAAAGCAGGTACTGCTGAAGTATGTTGTTTCAGACATGGAAAGCAGGTGCTGCTGAAGTATGTTGTTTCAGACATGGAAAGCAGGTACTGCTGAAGTATGTTGTTTCAGACATGGAAAGCAGGTACTGCTGAAGTATGTTGTTTCAGACATGGAAAGCAGGTGCTGCTGAAGTATGTTGTTTCAGACATGGAAAGCAGGTACTGCTGAAGTATGTTGTTTCAGACATGGAAAGCAGGTACTGCTTAAGTATGTTGTTTCAGACATGGAAAGCAGGTGCTGCTGAAGTATGTTGTTTCAGACATGGAAAGCAGGTACTGCTGAAGTATGTTGTTTCAGACATGGAAAGCAGGTACTGCTGAAGTATGTTGTTTCAGACATGGAAAGCAGGTGCTGCTGAAGTATGTTGTTTCAGACATGGAAAGCAGGTGCTGCTGAAGTATGTTGTTTCAGACATGGAAAGCAGGTGCTGCTGAAGTATGTTGTTTCAGACATGGAAAGCAGGTACTGCTGAAGTATGTTGTTTCAGACATGGAAAGCAGGTACTGCTGAAGTATGTTGTTTCAGACATGGAAAGCAGGTGCTGCTGAAGTATGTTGTTTCAGACATGGGAAGCAGGTGCTGCTGAAGTATGTTGTTTCAGACATGGAAAGCAGGTACTGCTTAAGTATGTTGTTTCAGACATGGAAAGCAGGTACTGCTTAAGTATGTTGTTTCAGACATGGAAAGCAGGTACTGCTTAAGTATGTTGTTTCAGACATGGAAAGCAGGTACTGCTTAAGTATGTTGTTTCAGACATGGAAAGCAGGTGCTGCTGAAGTATGTTGTTTCAGACATGGAAAGCAGGTACTGCTGAAGTATGTTGCTTCAGACATGGAAAGCAGGTGCTGCTGAAGTATGTTGCTTCAGACATGGAAAGCAGGTACTGCTGAAGTATGTTGCTTCAGACATGGGAGTCCTCGACTCTCTTGCATCTCCATACAAAATATTTCGATTTGCGTGGAATGCACAGATTTTTTCCTCAGTCTTGAACCTGGAGCAGTGCAGGTTACCACTGGGATGGTTGCCTCGGCAGTGCAGGTTACCACTGGGATGGTTGCCTCGGCAGTGCAGGTTACCACTGGGATGGTTGCCTCGGCAGTGCAGGTTACCACTGGGATGGTTGCCTCGGCAGTGCAGGTTACCACTGGGATGGTTGCCTCGGCAGTGCAGGTTGCCATGGGATGGTTGCCTCGGCAGTGCAGGTTACTACTGGGATGGTTGCCTCGGCAGTGCAGGTTACTACTAGAATGGTTGCCTCGGCAGTGCAGGTTACCACTGGGATGGTTGCCTCGGCAGTGCAGGTTACTACTAGAATGGTTGCCTCGGCAGTGCTGGTTACCACTGGGATGGTTGCCTCGGCAGTGCTGGTTACCACTGGGATGGTTGCCTCGGCAGTGCAGGTTACCACTGGGATGGTTGCCTCGGCAGTGCAGGTTGCCATGGGATGGTTGCCTCGGCAGTGCAGGTTACTACTGGGATGGTTGCCTCGGCAGTGCAGGTTACCACTGGGATGGTTGCCTCGGCAGTGCAGGTTACCACTGGGATGGTTGCCTCGGCAGTGCAGGTTACCACTGGGATGGTTGCCTCGGCAGTGCAGGTTACCACTGGGATGGTTGCCTCGGCAATGCAGGTTACCACTGGGATGGTTGCCTCGGCAGTGCAGGTTACTACTAGAATGGTTACCTCGGCAGTGCAGGTTACTACTGGGATGGTTGCCTCGGCAGTGCAGGTTACCACTGGGATGGTTGCCTCGGCAGTGCAGGTTACCACTGGGATGGTTGCCTCGGCAGTGCAGGTTACTACTAGAATGGTTACCTCGGCAGTGCAGGTTACTACTGGGATGGTTGCCTCGGCAGTGCAGGTTACCACTGGGATGGTTGCCTCGGCAATGCAGGTTACCACTGGGATGGTTGCCTCGGCAGTGCAGGTTACTACTAGAATGGTTACCTCGGCAGTGCAGGTTACTACTGGGATGGTTGCCTCGGCAGTGCAGGTTACCACTAGGATGGTTGCCTCGGCAATGCAGGTTACCACTGGGATGGTTGCCTCGGCAATACAGGTTACCACTGGGATGGTAGCCTCGGCAATGCAGGTTACCACTGGGATGGTTGCCTCGGCAATGCAGGTTACCACTGGGATGGTTGCCTCGGCAATGCAGGTTACCACTGGGATGGTTGCCTCGGCAATACAGGTTACCACTGGGATGGTAGCCTCGGCAATGCAGGTTACCACTGGGATGGTAGCCTCGGCAATACAGGTTACCACTGGGATGGTAGCCTCGGCAATGCAGGTTACCACTGGGATGGTTGCCTCGGCAATGCAGGTTACCACTGGGATGGTTGCCTCGGCAGTGCAGGTTACCACTGGGATGGTTGCCTCGGCAATGCAGGTTACCACTGGGATGGTTGCCTCGGCAGTGCACGTTACCACTGGGATGGTTGCCTCGGCAATGCAGGTTACCACTGGGATGGTTGCCTCGGCAATACAGGTTACCACTGGGATGGTAGCCTCGGCAATGCAGGTTACCACTGGGATGGTTGCCTCGGCAATGCAGGTTACCACTGGGATGGTTGCCTCGGCAGTGCAGGTTACCACTGGGATGGTTGCCTCGGCAATACAGGTTACCACTGGGATGGTAGCCTCGGCAATGCAGGTTACCACTGGGATGGTTGCCTCGGCAATGCAGGTTACCACTGGGATGGTTGCCTCGGCAGTGCAGGTTACCACTGGGATGGTTGCCTCGGCAGTGCAGGTTACCACTGGGATGGTTGCCTCGGCAATGCAGGTTACCACTGGGATGGTTGCCTCGGCAATACAGGTTACCACTGGGATGGTAGCCTCGGCAATGCAGGTTACCACTGGGATGGTTGCCTCGGCAATGCAGGTTACCACTGGGATGGTTGCCTCGGCAGTGCAGGTTACCACTGGGATGGTTGCCTCGGCAATGCAGGTTACCACTGGGATGGTTGCCTCGACAATAAAAACTAAGCCTGACCTGAGATGTACATAACCAATCTCATGTTCGTTCCTCTCATACATCCATATTTATGGCATCTGAAACATCGCACTGGGTTAGGAATGAACACTAACTTCAACAAAAAGGTTACCAGGACAATTGTAATCAGAGAGGGTTCCTTTACTGAATGTTAAATTAGAGGAATCCTTATTTACACACCCAAAACATCATTTGTTATGGACTTAACGCCAGTGGCTTGCTGATCCATCAGCTCAACATTGCCAGCCTCTTCCGTGTCCACTTGATCTCAACAAAAGAATGAACCATTTGCTTCAGCAAGTTTTTGATCTGAACGGCAGTCTTAACAGATTTCCAATACCCATTTTCTTAACATATTCTACAGAGTCGATACCTTCAAGAAGGTATCGAGGAAGGTAAGCTTCACAAACTTAGTTGTACGTAAAGTTGTACATGAATGGTATACAGTACCGACGAGATGAATTAGACACGTGCAACATCTGCGTGTCTTTATTTGTAGACGTTTCACTATCCAGTGACTAACAGTATAATACAAGGACATAATGTGAGGACTGTAGCACTATATATAAAAGATGAGGTAATCAGTCCCTCAGCCTTGGAGTTGGTGCAGAGCACTGTAGTCTTGAAGACTACGGTGTTCTTCACCAAATGTAAGGCTGAGGAACTGATCATCACATCTATATATATAGCTTTACATTCTTCACATTATGTTCATGTACTGTATTGAAAAAGCCACTGGATGGCGAGACGTCTGCAAATAAAGATACCCAGATGTTTCATATGTGTCTAATTCTTAGCATGTAGAAGTACAAAACGGGAGCATGCAAAGGTCAGCTGAGGCCTCCACTCTCCTACACAGGAAGTGCGAGTCAAAAAATCAGTTTCCTGGGACATAAGCCCTCTACCCACAGGGGTTGTTGCTAGGAATCATCAGAACAGTTTCCCACTGATTACTGTGAGTTACTCTGAGGTGAAGACTTGCCAAATTTTGAAGGTTCGTGATATGTTAGGGTCGTTTGGGCTTTGTTCCTGCAAGCGGATTTCTCGCACCCAACCCAATATCATGTGATAGGTCAATTATGAAGAGGTTAATGGACCCGGCAATGCAGTGGAATTCTGCTGCCACAGATAATTTCCAGGAGAGTGTTTGCCTAGAATTATGAAGGTACTGTCTGCGCTGAGTGATGGGTGGTTCATCATGTTTAAATCCTGTTGACTTCACGAGGGTCATTAATGCTGCATGTTAACGACCAATCAAGAATACATTAACCCTCAAATCTGGGAATAAAATGAAGTTTCATGTGTTAACTGGGTTTAAAACCTATCGACTGCACAAGCGACAAAAGCCATATATAAGGTAAATGGTCGTAGGTGTTGCCACAAGGGTTATCCTCACAACAATAATCAAGATCACTTTCTCATATCAAAATAAACGAACAGAAAAATGTTAATATCATATTAATTAAGAAATAAGAACATCTTCATAACTTGGAGATAAAATCAACATGGTTTATTTTACACACTAAATAATAAAAAATGCTCAAACCAATTTAACTCTTTAAAAATAAAATAGAAAATAAAGAGACAATAAATAAAAGGGTGTCGAAGATCTTGTGTTAGTGACTGCTGAGCTAGCTCATGTTTTGGAGTTTGCTCTAGAGTCTCTTTCACAATGAAGGAAAAATACCTAGAGTTGGAGAAGGGATAGTTGGGTAGTGTCGGTAACCGACAAGTCAAGGATTCTTGAAGAGATCACATTTCCATCGTACTCTGGGTTAACAAAGATCAAGTCAAATTCCAAACACTAACTAATCCAAATCTAATCACGAAACAGGTGGGGCTTGAACCCATGGCAAGCGAGTCCTAAAATTCACAGGCCAGTGCGTTAACCACTGGGCCAAGCTGGCTCTGATAAGAGTCATCCAACTAGATATATCTCTATACACCACCACTGTGACCACAAATGCAGGTTTTTACAGATGAATCCCATACCAGCGTGGCTATGGCGTGCTCTAGCTCAAGTCCCTTATTTGCAATCGTGTAATTACGATTTTGTGAGTCAATCCGAGTCTAGTCGCATCCGGAGCACAATCCCAGTTATATATATTGATAACCTTTCGTCCTTGTTCAGTGTGTGAGCCAGCCAGAGGAGAGGAAGATCACGTCAGGGATTACAAGGAAAGTGCAATTTCACATTGGCTGAAAGCCAAAAGAACTGACTGATAAAGTCAACCTCAGTTTCAGAGTCAAGTTACAAATGGTAACCAAATAATTATTAAACCATAAACAATTCACAACAACCAAATAATGGATGAAGCTACTTACATGACCAGGACACAGGTGGAGACTGAGGTGAAGACACAACCAGCGCCTGGATGTTAAGTCAGAGAATATAGGAAAGATAGACATATTTCCGCGTCACCAGGTGCACCACACAGTTTGATAACTGGTTCATAGGTGACACTGAGGTGCATGTGGTTCATATGTGACACTGAAGTGCATACACCAAGTGATGTGAGAGGTACAAAACGCCAACCAGCTCTCCGTGAACTATATATATAGAAATAGCAATAAGAACTTTTTACTCACTATATGTAACCTGTTCCCTACTACGCCAAGAATTATTTAATCCATAAAACAGAATTTAAAGAAAACTCTCAGCCTGATTAGCTGGGCTGTCGTTCGTTCGTTTGACTGCGTGTGGCCAGCAGTAACAACCAGGACTTATGGTGGGTCAGGCGCTGATCCACCGTAAGTCCTGGTCATGGACTCGGTAGCGGGAGCGTTGACCCCCGGAACTCCCTCCAGGTTGACTCCGGGTAGACAAACTTCTCGGTTGGCAAGAGGTGTGGGATTAACCCTTTACCAGGCCTGGGAAAGGGTAATTACCCCTTTACCAGGAGTGGAAAAGGGTAATTACCCCTCTCCAGGCCTGGAAATGAAGAATGTAGCACAAAGTGAGAGTTGTCACAGTTGCTTTTTGCTGATGGCACTGTGCTTTTGGGAGATTCTGAAGAGAGGTTACAGAGTTTGGAAGGGTATGTAAAAGAAGGAAATAAAAAGTGAACGCAGGAAAGAGCAAGGTGATGAGGAGAGCAAAAACTTTAGGGAATAAAAGATTGGATTTCGGATTGGAGGGAGTGAATGTATTCAGATATTTGGGTGTGGACGTGTCAGCAGACACGAGGTGAATCATAGAATTGATAAGGGATAAAACAGGTGAGAGGTGCTCTGAGGAGTCTGTGGAGACAAAGAATGTTATCCATGGAAGCATAGAGGGAATGTATGACAGTATAGTGGTACTAAAGCAATTATATGGGTGTGAAACATGAGTGGTGAATGTTGCAACAAAGAGAAGGCTGGAGGCAGCGGAGATGTCGTGTCTGAGGGCATTGTGCGGTGTGAATATTATGTAGAGAGTCAATAGCTTGGAGATATGGAGGTGCAAGGCTTCTGAAAGTATTATCCAGAGGGCAGAGAAAGGGATGTTGAGGTGGTTTGGACATTTAGGGAGAATGGGACAATATAGAATGACTTAGAGGATATATAAATCTGTGGTGGAAGGAAGGTAGGGTAGGGGGTCGTCCTAGAAAAGGTTGGAGGGAGAGGGTAAGGAAGGTTTTGTGTGCGAGGGGCTTGGGCTTTCAGCAAGCGTACGTGAGCGTGTTAGGAACGAGTGGAAACTAATAGTTTTTATGACTTGACGTGTTGTTGGAGTATTAGCAAAATCACATTAATGAAAGGAAAATACAGTTTCTGCACTCTGAAGGAGGAGTGTTGATATGTTGCAATTTGTTTTAAGTGTAGTATAGGCACGCCTCTGGGACGACAGTGATGGAGTGAATGATGATGAAAGTGTTTCTTCTTTTTCTTGGTGGGAAACGGCCGATACGTTAATAAAAAAAATTTTTCATGGTCGTGAACTCTCAGACAGAACAAGAAGTGGAACATGAACGTTCTCAAGGGAGAACTTATTACGTTGCACATATCGTCTGATAAGTGTGACGTATAATATGAATGACCTATTTGATAGTTTATAACATGGCTGGTAATAACCCAGGGCATTGACGTCACTGACTCACCTCTGTTAGCCTCTAGTGTCAGTCACAGCCTCTAGTGTCAGTCACAGCCTCTATACCGGACCTAATAAAAGAGTAACTTACTTTAGAATCTAAAGTTCATATTTAGCTTTAGATTTGTCTATGGGGCTTAGAAACATTTAAACTTCCATAATTATAAAAAATAAATTTATTTTAAATCTAGCCAAAGTGGGATACGTACATATATTCTTTAACTTCGCTTCTTGAAATTCCGAAGTTACAATGTTCTTATCTCAGGCAACAGTATGAAGATTATTATTAATGTTTATATACTCTATTAAAGAATCATTACCTTTTGAAATAATCAACACAAACCTCCATTAACTTGAAAGAAAAGTTAATGACATGTCACGACCGAGACTGCACAATCAATTAACACAGTCATGTAAGTATATTGAAGATTAATATCACTTCAAGATTCACGGCAGTTCTGTCCGATACTAAACCGCACAACTTGAGAGACAAGTCCTATAAGGGCATTAGAAACACTTCTCTTCCTCGCTGACAGATGAGTGTAGGAACACCACACTAGGTAAGATACTCGAGACAGAAGACAAATAACAACATTCCTACTTCCTGTCTGACCATCAGACGTAATACCACCTGGCAACGAGGCATGTAGATAAATGGTTCAGAGAACCGACAAGTTGATAAATTAGACATTTGGGCAACGCTTGGGTATCTTTATTGTGGAAACGCTTCGCCATACAGTTGTTTCATCAGTCCAATACAAAGAAAAATGGTGAAGAACAGGAGTTTGAAGTAATCAGTCTCTCAGCCTGGAGTCGATATAATTAGTCTATCAACCTTGTAAGAGTACATCATATGTGCGAAGGGGCTTATATACTGTAGGCAGAAGAGGTGAAGCAGTCGTAGGTGGTGTCACACTGGACAAATCCACTGGTGCTTCGAAGTAGGTCATGCCTATAGGTTAGGCATGACCTACTTCCACCAGTGGATTTGTCCAGTGTGACACCACCTACGACTGTTTCACGTCACCTGTCTGCAGTATATAAGCCACTTCGCACATATGCTGTACTCTTACAAGGTTGATAGACTAATTGCATCGACTCCAGGCTGAGGGACTGATTACCTCAACCCCTTCTGGTCTTCACCATTCTTCTTGATATTGCACTGTTGAAGCCACTGTGTGGTGAAACGTTTCCTCAATAAAGATACCCAGGTGTTGCAAATGTGTCTAATTAACAATAAGGGATCTAAGAGAGTGCTGTCTCCAGAAGCTAAGGGACTGACCTATTTAAAAAACAACGTCCTTCAGTTTATACCACAGATCTCCCCGAAAAGATTCCCCAAAATTATGGGAAAAACAAATGGTATGAAGAAAAGAGAGGATATGAAAGTAACATCGGTCCGCAGACCAGCTATGTAGTGTGCCAAGTGTTACATCTTGCCACAGGTCAACCACCAGACATCTGGTCGCTGAACAGCGCCACCCTCACCATAACATGCAAGTATCCCAAACTTTACGACAGAGATGAAGATAACGGAGACAGGTGAGATCACCTGTGTCAGCAGGTGAGGGTCATAGGAACTGATGCTGACATTCATAACTGAAAGATATTAACTCCAGCTGACACATGAACTGGATGAGGACGTGAGCACCCAGTCACATGCCAACATAGCTAACACACGACAGTATAGCATACCATCACACTGAAGTCACAGATATTACCATAAAATTTTACAACGATATCATAACATCTTATGACATCAGGTGATATCCTAACGTTCTGAGACAGAGAGACTATCAAATAAGATTACATAAATAACCCGCACATAGGAAAAAGAAACTTATGACGACGTTTCGGTCCGACTTGAACCATTAACTAGTCACACACTAACATACGAAGGTAAGGGAACCATTATTTATAAGAGGAGGGAAGGCATGGTAAAGAAGTAAAAAATAAAAGAAAGAAGTCGAGATAATAGTGGTTGTAGAAGGAGTAGTACGGAATATTATTATAATAAAAAAGAAGCGCTAAACCACAAGGGTTATACAGCTATGGAATAATAAAGAATATAATAGTATATTTTATGCAGTGTTACTTATACTCAAGCAGTGATCTGTGTCCATGAAAGCGCATGACACTGTTCGAAAGTGGAACATGTGGAAGTTTTATTGAGAAGAAGATGGCTGGGTGTTGAAGTTACTGCCTGGAAGAAACCGATCTCTGTTGTACTGTCGGTGTTTTCGTTCATTCAGGTTCATTGGCATTTGTGGCATGCAAAGAGTACGTAACCTTTATTCGGCGCATGTACACACCCTCATTTACAGGCTATCTCCCCCAACCAGCGAACCAGGTTGCTAAGAGTTGATGATGGGGCCCCGTCGTTCAACTAGTGACCAGGTTCTAGCCAATAAGAAGATGGTTTTGGCAATCGCAGAGGTTATGTGGGTACCGCTCTCCTGTCTGCCCTTGTCATTCCCATTCTAGAGCTGGTTGAAGCACGGTCTGCTATCTTGTGGCTTCTATTTCTGCCTTCCTTACCGTGGAGTGCACTATACTTATCACTGTACATAGTGTACATATTGCTGTTCTAAATTGGTGAAGGATAATACAAGTCTAAACTTTTTCTACTGTGTTTATTTGCTCCCATTACACCCGGGGTAACAGGCCATTTGGAATCCTGGGTTGTAATAGCATTTCGTTCTTGCTTCCTTCCCAGGCTCCAAGTGGGTGTGGCCATCGTGTGCTTTAAGTCTTCAGGGCTGTGACTTCGGTGTGAGTGGATCGTTCAGCTGGTGCTCGAATCCTGTACTTGTTGTTAGTAAGTTTATTCAGGTACACACAAATACAGTTACATAGATTATCGTACATAGCAGCATATGTGTAGAGAACCTAGGATAACCCAAAAAAAGTCAGAGTGACTTATTTACATTGTGGTTGTTTATGGTTGTAGTTGTGTGTCAGTGTCTGTGGGACGTCTGGTGTGTACTGAGATGCGATTTTCCAGTTTCCTGAAGAGCTGTTGCAGCAATATCTGATGTCATTACCCTTATACCTATTGTTGCAGGAAAAGCAAGGAGAAACAGTAGTAGTCGTAGTACTAAAAGTAGTAATGAGGAGGCAGCAGCAGTAATGGTAATGGCACAACAGGTGACTAAAGTAATAGTAGGGATAGTAGTAGTAATGAAAGAATTAGTAACAGTGGTAGAAGCAGTAATGTATAAAAACAAGGGAACAAAGGAGCACTGTCAGAGAGCGACTGACTGACAAGCGGAGGACTACACCCTTGTGGCACTTGATCCTCTCCTTTATAATGGCGCTGATCCAAGTTTCTAACAGTCTCAGTAAAATTTTATATCAGCACCTAGTCAGACTAAACTTACGGGGAATGATAGTTATTATAGAAATCATCCACAGTTATGTTTTGAAGTCAATCAGAAGTATTCTTAGTTTACTGAATGAAAATGAACATCACTATTTATTCAATAAAATTGGTAAATTTGGACTTGTGGCAGCCAATAGCAGCGTGAACCTTGTGTTCAGGGAACCACACCAGTGGTGAACATTTGAAGGAGTTTAGAAGAGCCATTCTACAGTTATGTCATGGATTCCAAAGACATGAAAGGTATACAATACCGACAAGATGAAGAATTAAACACCTGCAACATCTGGGTATCTCCATTTGTAGATGTTTCGCCATCAAGTGGCTTTATCAATATAATTCAAGGATATAATGGGAATGTTGTAGATTCTACGTTTTTAACTATTTTACTACATCAACAAGTTTGCTTGTAGACAAAACTTAACAAGCAGTGTGTTGGTGGTAAGATACATCAACCATTAAATATTTAAGTCGTTCAGAAGAGATAAACCGAAATTTATTTAACGTTAAAAAGAGTTAAAATTTCACACTATTTTACCCATAAAACGAACACATCCGCATCGACGCATCTGAATTTCACTCTCCGCCATCATGGAATTATCAGGCAGTTTTTTGGAATGTTTGAAGCTACACTGCTAATGGTTTTCGAAGTTATCTTAACCAATCCAGGATGCAAGGAATAAGCTTAACAAATCTGGTTATAGGGCAGGTGATCATGCCAAGTGTTTCAAGAATTTAGTTCTCTTTACTTTACAAAAGTTTGGAAAATTTGAAGTCGATTGGATGAGGCGTTCTCGAGTTATGAGCGAAATCAAAAAGTTGGAACAAAAAGTATAAAATATCAGAACTCGTAATAACACTTTTATCACTTTTACTAATTCTTTCACTCGCCGTAAGTTCGATCCCCACCCGTACCATGGTTTAAAAAAATCAGGCAACTTCTCAGGGTCCCCCTTCGGGTGGACCAAATTAAAGCTGTAACATACGCTATTGAGTTGAATATTTTATTAATATAGACTAATAACTTTAAATGGAATCTGACTTGCATATAGTTAATCCATAAATAACCAACACATAAGAAGAAATTACAATAAAATGCCTGATTACAAATATTTAAAAATACCACAGTGAAAATAGGAAATAAAACCTGAGAGCTTTCATGTGTTTACACACATATTTGAAGGTATGTGTGTGTACTCATCTATACTCACCTATTTGTGGTTGCAGGGGTCGAGTCTTAGCTCCTGGCCCAGCCTCTTCACTGGTTGCTACTGGGTCCTCTCTCTCCCTGCTCCATGAGCTTTATCAAACCTCGTCTTAAAACTATGTATGGTTCCCGCCTCCACTACGTCACTTGCTAGGCTATTCCACTGCCTGACAACTCTATGACTGAAGAAATACTTCCTAACATCCCTTTGACTCATCTGAGTCTTCAACTTCTAATTGTGACCTCTTGTTTCTGTGTCCCCTCCCTGGAACATCCTGTCTTTGTCCACCTTGTCTATCCCGCTCAGTATTTTATATGTCGTCATCATGTCTCCCCTGATCCTCCTGTCCTCCAGTGTCGTCAGGCCGATTTCCCTTAAACTTTCTTCCTAGGACATTCCCCTTAGCTCTGGAACTAACCTTGTCGCAAACCTTTGCACTTTCTCTTATTTCCTGACATGCTTGATCAAGTGCGGGTTCCAAACAGGTGCTGCATACTCCAGTATGGGCCTCACGTACACGGTGTACAGTGTCTTGAACGATTCCTTACTAAGGTATCGGAATGCTGTTCTCAGGTTTGCCAGGCGCCCATATGCTGCAGCAGTTATCTGGTTGATGTGTGCTTCCGGAGACATGCTCGGTGTTATACTCACCCCAAGATCTTTCTCCTTGAGCGAGGTTTGCAGTCTTTGGCCACCTAGCCTATACTCCGTCTGCGGTCTTCTGTGCCTTTCCCCGATCTTCATGACTTTGCATTTGGCAGGGTTAAATTCGAGAAGCCAGTTGCTGGACAAGGTGTCCAGTCTGTCCAGGTCTCCTTTAAGACCTGCCTGATCCTCATCTGATTTAATTCTCCTCATTAACTTCACATTATCTGCGAACAGGGACACTTCTGAGTCTAACCCTTCCATCATGTCGTTCACATATACCAAAAATAGCACTGGTCCTAGGACCGACCCCTGTGGGACCCCGCTCGTCACAGGTGCCCACTGTGATACCTCATCACGTACCATGACTCGTTGTTGCCTCCTTGTCAGGTATTCTCTGATCCATTGCAGTGCTCTTTATGTTATATGCGCCTGATCCTCTAGCTTCTGCATTAATCTCTTGTGAGGAACTGTCAAAGGCCTTCTTGCAGTTCAAGAAGATGTAATCAACCCACCCCTCTCTCTCGTGTCTTACTTCTGTTACTTTATCATAAAAGTCCAGGTTTGTGACACAGGATTTGCCTTCCATGAATCCGTGCTGGTTGGCGTTTATACTCTTGTTCCGTTCCAGGTGCTCCACCACTCTCCTTCTGATAATCTTCTCCATAACTTTGCATACTATACACGTCAGTGACATAGGTCTATAGTTTAGTGCCTCTTTTCTGTCTCCTTTTTTAAAAATGGGAACTACATTTGCAGTCTTCCATGCCTCAGGTAGTTGCCCAGTTCCCAGGGATCTGTTGAAGATTGTGGTAAGTGGCACACACAGCATATCCGCTAACTCTCTAAGGGCCCACGGGGAGATGTTGTCCGGTCCCATTGCCTCTGAGGTATCGATGTCCCTTAGCTGCTTCTTCACCTCCTCCTCATTTGTATGTATGTCATTAAACACTTGTTGGTATATTCCTTGCTGGTGTCCCCCTCTGTTCTGCCCTCCCAGAGGCTTTCCTGTCTCCACTATAAATACTTCCTTAAATCTCATATTGAGCTCCTCACATATTTCTTGATCGTTTCTTGGGAGTTCCCCACCTTCTTTCCTCAGCCTTATCACCTGGTCTTTGACTGTTGTCTTCCTCCTTATGTGGCTATACAGCAGTTTCGGGTCAGACTTGACTTTCGATACTATGTCGTTCTCGTACTGTCGCTGGGCCTCCCTCCTTATCTGTGCATACTCGATTCTGGCTCTTCTACTAATCTCCTTATTTTCCTGGGTCCTTTGCCTCCTGTACCTTTTCCATTCTCTGGTGCACTTAGCTTTTGCCTCCCTACACCTTCGGGTAAACCAAGGACTAGCTTTGGTCTTCCTATTATTTCTATTTCCCTTCTGAACAAACCTTTCCTCTGCCTCCTTGCACTTTGTTGTTACATATTCCATCATCTCGTTTACTGAATTTCCTACCAGTTCTCTGTCCCACTGAACCTCCTGCAGGAAGTTCTTCATACATGTGTAATCCCCCCTTTTATAGTTTGGCTTTTCCTATTCAATTCCTGTTACCTTCTCCACTTGTAGCTCTACTATACAATCAAAACTCAGAACCACGTGATCGCTAGCTCCTAGGGGCCTCTCGTAATTGATGTCCTCAATGTCTGTACTGTTCAGGGTGAACACAAGATCCAGTCTTGCTGGCTCATCCTCCCCTCTCTCTCTGGTAGTGTCCCCGACATGTTGATGCATGAGGTTTTCAAGTACCACATCCATCATCTTGGCTCTCCATGTTTCGGGATCCCCATGTGGCTCCAGGTTTTCCCAGTCGATCTCCCTGTGGTTGAAATCGCCCATTACCAGTAACTTTGCTCTGCTCGAGTGAGCTCTTCTTGCCACTTCAGCCAGTGTGTTGTTTTCTTTGTACTCCTCTCTTGGCCTCCTGCAGTTCTGTGGTGGGTTATACATCACTCCAATGACTACTTTATGTTCTCCAGACTGAATTGTACCTATGTAGTTCCTTTCTCCAATCATGTCCATGCCTTCCATTTCCTCAAATCCCCATCGGTTTTTTATGAGCAGTGCAGCCCCTCCTCCCCCTCTACTCCTTCTATCTTTCCTCGGGCTCTGATATCCTGGTGGGAAGATTGCATCTGTTGTCGTCTCAGCGAGTTTCGTTTCTGTGACTGCTATGATGTCTGGGGATTTCTCGCTGATTCTTTCGTGCCACTCCTCATTTATTCGTTATTCCGTCCGCATTTGTGTACCAAACCTTCAGCTTCTTTTCTATCACTGTGGTCCTGGGAGAGTATTGGGGTTGAGGGAGTGAGAGCCTTGGTAGGGGCCTATGGGGGGCTGTGGTGTAGGTGGGGTTTGTGATGAGGGGGTGGGGTCAGAATGCCCATAGGGGGCAGTTGTTGGGGTGTGTGTGAGGTTTGTGATGTGGGGGTTGGTGGCAGAGGGAACAGTGTGTGGGTTCTGGTTTAGATTGCTCAGTTGCGTTGGGATTGTCGTGGTTGGAGTCCTTCTGTGGGAGTTTCTGTGGGGTGTGTTTGCCCTTCCTCCTGTGTCTGGGTCCTGCTCATCTTCACCATTGCCTGTTTCCTCCTTACGTCTCTGTACTCTCTCTTTCAGTGTAGTCCTTTCTTCTTGTTTTCTGTCGCGATCGAGGTATACTCTCTGGTACCCCGGTTTGTTCCTCAGTCGTGCTTTCTCTTCCAGGATCCTGGTTCGAGCTGATTCTTCCTTGAAAATTACTTTGACAGGCCTTTTCCTTCCACTCGTAAACCACCCAATTCTCCGATAATTTGTCACCTGGGTCATATCGCCCTCACCTATTGTTTTCATGATGCCTTCAGTCATTTTTTCCTCCTGTTTTATTTCTTCAAAGTTGTCCCCTTTGGCTTCTTGGAGCCCATAGACAAAAACTGACCTCTCCCTTTGTGTGTGTGTGTGTACTCACCTATTTACTCACCTGTTTGTGGTTGCAGAGGGTCGAGTCCTAGCTCCTGGCCCCGCCTCTTCACTGGTTGCTACTGGGTCCTCTCTCTTCCTGCTCCATGAGCTTTATCAAACCTCGTCTTAAAACTATGTATGGTTCCCGCCTCCACTACGTCACTTTCTAGGCTATTCCACTGCCTGACAACTCTATGACTGAAGAAATACTTCCTAACATCCCTTTGACTCATCTGAGTCTTCAACTTCCAATTGCGACCTCTTGTTTCTGTGTCCCCTCCCTGGAACATCCTGTCTTTGTCCACCTTGTCTATTCTGTGCAGTATTTTATATGTCGTTATCATGTCTCCCCTGACCCTCCTGTCCTCCAGTGTGTGTGTGTGTGTGTGTGTGTGTGTGTGTGTGTGTGTGATGTGTATGTGTGTGTGTGTGTGTGTGTGTGTGTGTGTGTGTGTGTGTGTGTGTGTGTGTGTGTGTGTGTGTGTAGGGAGGTGAAGGCCTTCAGGTTTTATGTCCTATTTTCACTTTGGGATTTTTGCTTTCTTAATTATGCATGATTAAATCTAAGACGAGTGACACCTCCAGACGGTGAGTGTTGGAGGAGTGATGACTGACCCTGGAGCTGACCATACAACCTGACCTCCCTGTGACACACACTCCTTGACCTCCCTGTGACCCTCTCTCCCCATGACCTCCCTGTGGCCCTCTCCATAACCTCCCTGTCACCCTCTTTTTCTCCTTGAATTGACAGATTGTCTCTTCTAAAATTTGTGCCATGAACAGAACAGAAGACTTACAGGTAAGGACCCACTAGGGGCGAGGGGCAAGTGGGGACAGCCCGAAGAATAGTCAGTGAGAGGAGAATGTCTTGAGTCGAAGAGAGAAGAGTCAGGACTAGACCCAACAACTAAACCTTGGAAGCAGACGGAAACAGCAACACAAAAAACAGGAGAACACTCAGTCGACCGGCTGGCAAGCTATCTGCATCTTGCATTCTTGATGTTGATTGGCGGCTGGCAGAAGCTGGAGGCGTGGTCAAGGGAGGCTAGCTTCTTGATTGGTTAGGTGTCGTTAAAGTGTGAGTCAGGAGTTACATAATTTCTTCAGTGTTGGAGGCATTCCTTATGTTGAGCAGTTGTTGGGAGGAAACGATGAGTAGTCTTGAATCTTGGGTCGGCTTGTAACTGGTCAAAGATCATCTTGAGTACTGTGAAGGAGCAATGGATTCCTTTACGATTTGTAAACTTGACTGTTCTGTCGTGTAATTTCTCGTACAAAGTGTCGACATTCATGGTGGGTTCTTGGTCAGAAGTCGTATAAAAAGTTATATCTTTCCAGTGCAGGTATTGATCTCGGTGTTGGTCTTCTGTATTAATACGTCGAGTGATGACTGGTGAGGTTTTTGTTGGTGGCTGCAGCATTGAAGGTTCATTCAATGTTGGTATCTCCGCTACAGAGTGTATAGAAGACTGTGGTGGAATCGTGGCTTCTGATTGGTCCATTTGTGTAGTGGTGAGTGGAGGTGAAGGAATGATATTTGCGCCGCCACGACGAGCCAATCGACGAATAGGAGGAGTGGTGCTGTCTTGGATGTTATCAGGTGAATGTTGATTGGAGGATTCAAAAGAGGATGCGTCGTCGTTATCAATTATTAATTCCTTTAAGTCATCTGGCGCTTCAAAACTGACGATCTTCGGGATTATTTTCAAAATCTCAGCTGATGGTGGACTTGCAGGGAAGTTAAATGATGGCATGTTGTTGAGTGCAAGAAGTTCATTAATAGTCATGTTGAAAGAGCCAGGTTTTGCAGCATTTTGCATGTGGGCAAACATCATCCAGGTAATAGAATTTGGTAGATATCATCAGGTGGAGGTTGGATAGTGAGAGGTGGTGGAGACGACTGATGAGTAGCTTGTAGAATCTTGGATGTTGTAGACTGAATCTTGGCAATTGCAGCGTATGTAGGAGAGGTTCCAGATGACTTCTTTGTTTCTTCCTTCAGTTTCTTAGAGAGGATATCCTTACGCACTGGACATTTGGCTGCAAGAGTATGGTGATCACTCTTACAGTTGATGCAGGTGGGAGCAGCAGTGGAAGTGCAAGAACGAAAATCGTGTCCTGCAGACCCACAGGTGGAACATATCTTATTCTTCACGTGGCAGTCGGCAGTAGAGTGACTGTACGAGTAACATGTCCAGCAAGGTGTCATGTACGTGAAGCGTTCAGGTTCAATCTGTCGAGGGTTGATGTAGTAGTAAGAGATGGCCAGGCCATCAGACAGTGCTCTGGTCGCCATGGTAACGTCCAGGAATGTAACCTTGAGCATTAAGGAAGCGTTGGGGATCTTCACAGCAGAGTCAATCTTGGCCCAGGTGTTGAGGTCTTCAAGTGATGACTTAATTTCCTGGATGGACATGTTCGTGATCACCCTGTCATGACGTTTCATAAACACTGAACGTTTTGCAAGCACGTATGGTGACGTGGAGAGGGTAAAGCCGCGGTCTTCTAGGGTCTTCATGGCAGTAGGTGTAAGCACTTTGCCAGCTTCAGCATCATCGAGAAAAGTGACGATGAAAGCTCCTTTCAGTGACGTAATCTTGGAGAACTTTGCGTGAAGACAAGTGTTGAGAGAAGCTACAAGCTCAAGCTTCGTGGCGTCATCGACGACAGCAGACTTAGGCTTAATTTTCACACGATGTGACATCGTGGAGATGGTAGAGGTGATATGATAACAGGATGAGGTGGGAAGACTTCACCCAGCTGCAGGAGTGCAGAGGCCAACGGTCTGCCCTGGGGCAGGCAGCCAGCGACGCACAGAATCCTGGAGCCAAGATGAAGAATGTCCAGAAATCAACCAATCAGGCAATGTCTTCTTGAAAACCCCTCGTTGAAGTGAATGTTGCTCTCTCTCGGTTGAATGGTTGAATCTTTACCCATGAAAGTCTACCACATACAATATTATACAAGATGTTTACACCTGACTACAGTAATGTAAGAGAAATATTTCCTTCACGTCAACCATTTGGTAATGGGAAACATTACCAGATTTCACCAGGTTTTGCCTAGTATCACATTATATGATTTGTCCTTTGTCACCAGGCGTTTAGAAATGTCACCAAACCTGAAATCTGGTGCGAATTTCACTATATGGCGAAGCCTAGCAGTCTGGTATGCTATAGTATGATTTTTTCGCAACGTTCTTTACCTTAAGGAAAATAGCGTACCATAATTTCGTACCGTACTTTTTTTTTATTAAAATATCAACCGTAACGTACGAAATCCCATCTCATACCGTATCATCCTAGCAGCCTTGTCAGAGAGTATACCTGAACACGCCAATAACTGCATGAACCTGTCACTTGTTAAAGAACAGCAGTGTTTAAACACTGAAGCAGCTCGGACCAGACATTCCTCAGCACAAAACACCGGCGGTATAAGGAAAAACTCCGGCAACTCCGCAATATTTTTAAGCTACTATTATTATATCGTAGGAGTCAAGAGTTCCTCTGATAATTAAAACTTGTGAAGGAGCTGAGGTATCCCCTCGCATGATGGGATATTTAAGACAGCAACAGATCTCGGTCCGAGGACTGAAAGTCACACTGAGCAAGTCATCCCAATAACTGACATTATCCTCAGCAGAAAAAAAGAAATCATTACAGACTCTTCGAGGAAGCGGCCTAGATGCCGATGAGGGGCTCTTCATGCAAGGGAACTGGAGTCACTTTCCCATGCGAGTTTACCGCTTCCCCCTGATTTAAAAACATACCCTGACAAGCTAAACACGACCACCTTGCTGTGTTTTTGGTAAAACTCATAAATAAGAAGCTACGTAAGAACGCTTGCGGATTCAGGTCTCGGCAGCAAACAACGAACAACTTACCCAATACTAATAAATAGTACCAGAAACGATACAAGTTAGCCGGTAAGTCTCCCACATTCATAACAACACAGTAAACAATTCGTTAATGGCAAAACTTGAACAGAACAGTGCTAGATCCTCCCCCTCCCCTATCTTGACTCGTGTGGAGGTAGACGTGACGGCAGTAGCACTAGTGGATGAAGTACTTGAAGTAACAGTAGAAGCAGACGTGACAGAGTGCGCCATTAATATTGTGAGAGCAGAAATAGTTGTTTTCCTCAAAGGTATTCCTCAAAGCATACATTTACATATCCCCTAATGCACACATTTAAGTATCCCTCAAAGGATACATTTAGGTGGCTGCCTGAAGTTTTTTTTTCTACCTTGGGTTTTCATATATACCTTGAGAATGTCTCATCAGAGCGGCTTCAAACTTTCAATGCCTGTGTACTACAACTATGGAACAGTACATGACAACGATGGTCATGCGGAGATGCCCTCTAGTCACTCTCATGCCGACCACTTCCGAATACAATTTCCGTGCGATGACTTTTCTGATCGGCTTGAAACATTCAACACGGGAGTATCCTACCAAGAGGAAGGTTGGGAACGGCAATGGAGTGTGAAGTTTTTAATTTTATTTTTAAAATGGAGCGTTGTTTTGTTTTTTTTTACGAGAAATATCTGGACTAAGACTTTTTTGAAAACTGCTTAAATCCTTAATGGTTGATGCAATTTATCAACGCAATTATATCCTGTTATATAGGTGCATAATTACCAATATATTACCATAGGTAACAACTTTAAATCGTTGGATTTTATGTGATAACTGCAGAATGAATCTTCCGATCAGCTTCAAACTTTTAGCACTAATACGTTTTTTTCAATGGAAAGTTGGCGTTATTAGTTTTTCTATCTACTTTTTTCTTTCTCTAGATTTTTCGAATATAACTTGAGAGCGCCTCATACAATCAACCTCAAATTGTGAATTATAACTGAGAATGTAATTAGAATGTTTGGTGAATTATGACTGAGAATGTTATAAGAACGGCTTGGCTTTTTCACTTTAAATCAGGTTAAATATAAATGAATATACATCTCGTGAACACCTTCAACCTTTAATGGCTGACGAATTACATATTACACACACTAGAGTTATATACATCCTCCAAGAGTATATTACACACTGCATTACATAACATAATACATATCTTTTTTTTGGTGGTGGTGGGGGGGGGGGGGGGTATGAATTTTTAACCTTCAGGCATGTACTAATATTACATTTGTTTCGTCTACAATTCTTTATACTTTATTCTAGTTCTGCGATTATTTAAGATTGTTTCTGCTATCACGCTTATTTGGCATTAATCATTCATTGTATGTGGGTGAAACTCACGCTACTATCATTCTTACAGGACTATTTCAAATACATGTCCTTGTGTATATGGTAACGTTTTTCTCTATGGTTTTATTATATAAGTAACATAGCATGTGGTCCTACTGGTGTCTAGGAGTAAAATTTTGGTGTCATGGATATCTGTATAAATATATTTATTACTGTTGTTTTAGTAAATATTATTGACTGTTAACAAAAATATTTTTATTGTCCTATAATTGAATTGGTTCACAGGATCTCCACTGGCATCCTCTTACCACTCTTTTAATCTCTCTTCTACTCTCCATATTCTCTGTCCTCTATATATCACTACTTCGTTGTAAACCCCTCTCAAATGCTAACTTATCCTGCCTTACCATCAACTTTACCTTATAATTCCACCAAATGGTTCTTTTCCCACATGCACCCGCCCTTTCATTCTCAAAACCTTCAAAACACAGTAAAACTGCCCACTTAAATCTACCCCTCACTTTTGTACCCTCTCCCCATTATCTGTACTCACACTCTCGTTTATTCCAGCAGTTTCTTAAGTCTTACCCCTAATTATTTTCTCCATTAATCTATGAGCTTTCAGTTCTCTCATACCCGCTGGAAATATGCTCTTCGTTCCACATCTACCTCTTACTTTCACTGTAACTACTGCTAATTAAAAACATGCATTTCCCAAAGTCTACTCATCAACCTGTTATCAGGAGTATACATGGAGAGGGTTTCTAGGGACAACGCCCCCGCGGCCCGGTCTGTGACCAGGCGTCATGGTTGATCACGGCCTGATCAACCAGAATGTTACTGCTGATATACATAGTATACATAATAGAAAATAAGCACTAAACCTACAAGGTGCATACAGCGTAGCAGGGCAGGGAAGGGTTTAGGGGTAGAGGGTAGCAAGAGGGAGAGGTAGAAAGGGCTGTGAGGAGTGCTAGAGGCATCATCATCAAAGTTTGTGCAGTAAATCAATTGTTGTCAAAAAGTCAACAAGAAAGTTTGGGTTAGAGGAGGATCCTTCAGCAAGAAGGGAAGGTAAAGTAAGGGCAGTCGAGCGGTGACAACGTCGGAGGTAAATTCTCCGTGCTTGTTGATAGAGTGGGCAATCCAACAGAATATGGCTAACAAAAACTAGAACCTGCCAATTCTCACAGAGTGGAACACGGCACCGCTCCATGAGATACCTGTGAGTAAGTCGAGTGTGGCTGATGCGAAGACGGGTGAGTGTATTCTCCCAACCTCGACACTGATGACAAGAAGATCACCATGAAAGATGAGCGAGGGTTTTAAGGAGGTTCAGCCAGCTATGACAAGTTGTCTTCAGAGAGGTAATGTGAGGTTTCCAGGAAAACTGACGGTCAGACAGAAGGCCGAGAAACCTGACCTATCACATTTTGGGATACGCGAGCCATATAGGTACAATGGATTATCAGAGAGGACAGAATTAGTGAAAATAATTTGGTGTGTTTTAGTACTAGAAAATTTAAACCCATGAGTAGTGGCCCAGTTGGAAACACGGCTGACCACATACTGGAGAGAAACTGCAATGAAATGACAGTCGACGCATGCACAAGCTGTAGCAAAGTTATCAAACAGGGGAAAACTGGGAGAGCAATACCTGAAGCTCACCCCGGTTACCCCTGAGGCCACGGATATTCCACTGTAAATAAACCATGATTTAGGGCGAGAAAGACACAAGAAATCTGAAGGTAGAGGTATGTACAGAATAGAAGGGCTAGAAGAGTCCACATGTGGAGGCAGCGGAAAACGACCAAGCAGCAAAGGGTTGGGACATTGTGAAGAAATGAGTTGTGCAGATGGAGAAGAGTGAAGAGGAGGAACAGGAGGTGGATCGGTGTCCATCAATGGTCTCCTCAATATATTCGGAGATAGTTCAAGTGTTTCAGAGGACAAAGTGGTGCGACGACGGGATTTACCAAAATGTGGGCGAACAGGAGAGGAAGCGACCCGGGAGTGGACAGAAGAGGAAGGTACTGTAAGAAGAGGAAGAACCTCCACACTCGCAACAGAATGAGGAAGAGGTAAAGATCCGGGTACTGAGACTGGAAATGAAAGATATTTACCCTTTAGGGATTTGTTAGATTTTGAGGTAGTGAGCTGTTATGCGAGGTCTTGTAGAAATAGAAGCTTGCATGTGAGATGAAGATTGGATAACATTAGGTGACGAGGTAGGGATCTCCGAGTCCAGGACTGCAAAAGAGTTAGATACAGATGCGAGTGTGGAAGGTGAGTCTGCAAGGGAGACCACAGGAATTGGGACCCCAGAGGTTGGGGGTTTCTTTGCAATTCAAGAATAAGGAACAGAGGGAAGTCTCCCCCAGAGGCGTAGATGAGAGACTGCCATGGCGTAAGTAAAGCCTTCTGTCTCTTTGAGACAACGGCTTTCACGTTCATTCAAGTAAACCTGGCAACGACAAGAATTAGATCGATGAGCTTCATGACAATTAAAGCAGGAGGGAGGTAGACCACAAGATGTCTTGGTATGGTCATCGGCACCACAGACTGGGCATTCAGCCATTGACCTGCAATATTTCGCCAGATGGCCAAAATCCCAGCACAGTTTCTACACTGTTGTCGTGTAGGGTCACCTATTGGGCTTATAAACGGTGTCCCCGCAATGTAGACTGATGACGGAAGCTCACGGCAGTCAAACGTTAAATTAAGCGAGCTACATTGCAGGAGTAACGTCTCTGCCAGCGGGCAGGCAGTACATAAGTGTCTACTTTAAGGATCGGGAGGTCTTGGAGCTCAAGCTGTTCCAGAATATCTCCACACGTCTGGAAATTACGTTGAACAATGGTATGAGGTAGAATGACAGTACCACTACAAGAAATGAGAGAATGATGTTTTGTAACTGTTACAGGAATGGCATCTCTGGTTGTAAGAGAAAGATCGTGAGCTTGGCTAGCATTCTGTACTGTGACAATTCGTGTGCCGCTCTTGAGAGCATGAAACGGAATATTACGACAAACATGGCATAGGAGCACCTTGCTGATACTATGATCAGAAAGATATTCTGAAGATGTCGGTTGCAGAGTGAAAACTTTGTCCATTGTGTACTATTATGCGTAGTATGTAAAGGAAGTAATTGTCATGTTGGTCTTTACTGAGTGAGAGACAGTCGAAATAGTGTCATCAGAAGGTTGTGGTTGTTTACATACAGGACTGGAGTTGGTCCATTTTGAGGCGGGCATGTCGGAAGCATAGTCAAAGATGTGCGGAGGTCAGTGTCACAGGAGTCAGGCCGATCCTCTGCATCCGGAGCATGGGACAAAATGTCACCCACAGAAGATACAGGGACTATAGAAAGGTCCAAAGAATGGTCCGGTAACAAGGCAGGGTTGCCAGAGGGTGATGAAACAGGAAGGGACCCAGGAGGAGGTTTATGGACTTGGGACTCCATGATTAGGTCACACTTTTCATTTGTTTTTAAGAAAAAAGAAAAAAAAAGGGGGAGGGGAGCATGGAGGGGCAGCTCCCAGGGGAAACGGACCGCAAGTCTCCCTTTCCGTACACAAGAGGACGAGGACGACCTCAGTGCAGCCGGTAGTGCAGATGTGGCATGGAACCCGTGCCATGCCCTACCCTTCAAGCCAGTAAACCAGCAATCCAGGATATCAATCTCACATCTACCGAGCCACCTCGGTGGACAAAAGGGAGAGTGGTCGGAAACCAGCCACAAAGCATACCTCCTTTGGCCACCACCTCCTGGAATCCGACAAGCAGCCTCCAGAGATACACCCGTCACCTGAAACACCCGAAACCTCCCCCCCTCCCGTTAAACCGGAGAGGGATCGGGATCCTTAGATGATCCAGATTCCACGGCAATCTACACTACATTACACTACCAACGGAAGGAGATGCATCCTGGAACCCCTTCTCAGGTCTAGGAACTACAAAGCCTAAGGGAATCTGAAAGGAAGAAACAAGAAAGGGAAAGTGGAGGGATGGGGAGAGGAGGAGGAAAGGGAAGAAAACCAAAAGGTCCAATTCCTCAGACCAATAGCCTCTTTACCACGACAAGGACCCCCCCCCCTCCTTAAAGAGGCACAGTATACATAGTACATCGAGTATAACAAACTGTTGTCATAATGTCCTGCACTGTATTTTGTGTATTTATTTACCTTCTTTCTTGAAATGCATAAATAACAAAAAGGCACAATACATAAATAACCTGCACAAAGTGTGACTTTGGAAATGGTTCAAGTCGGACCGAAACGTCGTCGTAAGCTCCTCTCTATGTGCAGGTTGTGTACTGAAATGCATATTATCTATTTACTAGCTTCTTTCTATACACAGTTCAGAGTCCCTGCATTGTCATTTACTCTAAGCACTCCAAACTTACCTACTAGGCTCTCTATATCAGAGTTTCTCACTTCAGTATTTAGGCCCCAAAACAATTATTTTGTCACTTGGTTCAAAACTCCCCAGAAGGATGCACCATAACAAGGGAGGCCTAATGATCTCAGTAACACCTCCAGCAAGAGTGAAATTGGAAATTCTTGTTAGCTCTGGCAGGAGACGCTATGCAACATCTCTGACTACTGGGTTCATCATTTCTTTGATAAGTTGTGTCCTTCATTCATGAAAGTACCAACAGATCTTGAAGGGAAGGATACGGCAGCTTAATACACGTCTGGCACTTAGTCAAGGGTTCTACTCCGGTGGTGAGGATCACTTTTACTGTTAGAAGCTCTGGTCTGGTGTTTACCTTGTAAGGCATCCGCTGTAGTGGAGTCCCTGGGCAGCAATTGTTTCACTGGTAGTGACTGGTCTGATTGCTCCTGCAGTATTCCCTTCCTCTATTGTTTTACTGATTTGTGTTTTCATTTAGAGAATATCTGGCGATGTTCAACTTTCTCTTCTCTGGCGAGTGTTTTCTGTACGGTGAGAGAGGAAGACAAGATTGTTATCTCTTGGGAATTCGTTTATTTTTCCTGATGGCGGACATTGCTAAGGACTTGTTGATTGAATAATTTAAGTATGTTGAGATGAGGATTTCGACGTTTTTGTAACTTTCCATTTTGCAATTAATGACAATCATTAATTGCTAGTAAATAATCTTGTAGGGTTGTTTAGGGTGTGGCCTCTCCGCCTGTCGACTCTAGTTTGACATAATCCACTTAAATGTTTCTACATATGTTCTTTCAATATAAAATCTATTTTGCCTAGGGATGGAAAACTGAGATAATACTTCTCTTTTCAGTGAAATATTTTGTATTATCATTTATGCACTCAAAAAAAAAAAAAAAAAAAAACTAACTTCAACGAAGATTTTTGCATCGCGCCCACGCAGTACAGTTTACAACTGAAATAATCTGAACAGAAGCCGTCTTTATCGAAGTCATGATAAGAAAGGTCTCTGGGAGCCACCCGGGGAAGAGGTCATGGCCCCTGTCTCTCTCCCCTGGGTTCTTCCCTGCTTAGAAATGAACCCAGGCAGGATAACAGCTATTAGCCTGAAAATTCAGCAGAGTAAAAAATCTGAAGAAAAAGGTATAAAAGACAGCGGGTGTGGATAATATCTGACCCCAGGAAAAAATATGAAAGACAAATTTTCTGACGGAGCTGACTTGAATATTGATGCCGCCGGGCAAAGTTAAGAGGAGAGGGAAGATCTGAGGATCCGATATAGATTATTATTATTATTATTATTATTATTATTATTAGTAGTAGTAGTAGTAGTAGTAGTAGTAATAATAGCAGTAGTAGTAGTAATAATAATAACAGTAGTAGTAGTAGTAATAGTAATAGTAGTAGTAGTAGTAGTAGCAGTAGTAGTAGTAGTAGTAGCAGTAGTAGCAGTAGTAGTAGTAGCAGTAGTAGTAGTAGTAGTAGTAGTAGTAGCAGTAGTAGTAATAGTAGTAGTAATAGTAGTAGTAATAGTAGTAGTAGTAATAGTAGTAGTAGTAGTAGTAGTAGTAGTAGTAGTAGTAGTAGTAGTAGTAGTAGTAGTAGTAGCAGCAGTAATATTATTATTCATTATCTAATTGTAAGTAGAGAGTGCTGAGAATGTGAGAGAATGTGAACTCAAGATATTTAGAAGTGAACATGTGGTAAATGTGTCTACTAAGAGCAAGGTGAAGGGTACGAAGGGACACAAGTAGCTGGTGAGTCGAGGCATATGTAGAAAGAACTTTGTCTATACTGTATAGGAAAAATAAAAATTGAAGCAGAGTATAAAGGTACCAACACTTTTATATGGGTTCAAGACATTTAATATAAGCGTTGTAGCGAAAGGAAGGTGAGAAGTAGAGGAGATATTTTGTTTGAGAGGAATGTGTAGTGTGAATATTATGCAGAGAGTTGAGAGTAGAAATTAGAAAAAGGTGTGGGGTTACGAAAGGTATAATTCAGAGGGCAAGAAAGGGTAGTTGAGGTGGTTTGCTCATTTACGGAAGACGAAGCACAATAGAATTGCCAAGTGTGTGTGTGTAAATCTGGGCTGGAAGGAAGGCGGGTCCGGGGTCGTCTCAGGAAGGCTTGGAGGGAGGGGAGTAAAGGAAGTGAGAAGTGCCAGAAGCTTGAGTATCCAGCAGGCTTGTGAGAACCGGTCATTTCGGAGTAAGTGGCATGACGTGGTGTTGAAGTGTGAGCAAGGTAACACGAAGAGATTCCGGGGAAACCGGTTAGCCAGACTTGATTTGTGCTGGTGAGAGGTGCAATGGCTGCCCTCAGAATGATGGTTGGGGATGTTGTAGTTCAAAGTTATACCTGAACTGTGATCTCTGCGCCCTTCTGGCAAGACAGCTAAGAAATATATAATGGTGAAAGTGTTTCTCCTTTTTATGGACGACCCTGGTGGAAGACGGCCAGTGATGAAAAAAAAATGATTGTTCTAAGGAAGCGTTAAATAAGTAGGCGGGCTATCTGATTTCATCGGTGGGAGGAATATCGATGACGGACATGTGTAACAGTTGGGTATGTTAATTGTTGCAACGTTTCGCCTACATAGTAGGCTTCTTTCAAATACAGAGGCAGTAGGTGAAGTAGTGAAATGAAGATGATGTAATTAGACCATCAACCTTGGAGAAATAGTATTTAAGGTGGTCAGTCTCTCAGCCTGGAGAAGAGTTCAGTTCCTTGAGGCTGAACTCTTCTCCAGATCCATACTGTCTCCTGAATGGATTTGTAAGAACAAAAGTTACGTACTATACAATTACTAAGACCAGGCAAGAGCAAAAGACACACAAGAGCTGTAATTTAGCCATCACGCAATTTCAGAATGAAATTACTACGCACGAAACTTAGGGAGGATAGAAGAGAAATATTACATGAGCTGCCCTTGTACGCCTGTATTAACAGCCTTGTTTAGTCTACATTACCTGCGTACTAATGTCTGTAACCTCAGCCCTGGTATGTCTGCAACAACTGTCTAGTTATGTCTACAAGTACACTGTTCTCTACAACAACTATATTGTTATTTATACAACTGCCATTTTATATTTGTGACAAATATGTCTACAACTACCCTTTCATGTCTACAAAAGCCCTATTATGTCTACAACAACTCTGTCATGTCTACAACCCTATTATGTTTATAATATCAGTTTTATGTCAAACCTGTTATGCCTACAACCCTATTATGCCTACAACCCTGTTATGCCTACAACCCTGTTATGCCTACAAACCTGTTATGCCTACAACCCTATTATGCCTACAACCCTGTTATGCCTACAAACCTGTTATGCCTACAACCCTATTATGCCTACAACCCTGTTATGCCTACAACCCTATTATTTCTACAATAATCCTGTTATTTCTACAACAATCCTGTTATGTCTATAACAACTCTGTTCCTTCTGCAACAACTCTGTTATGTCTGCAACACCTGCAGTGTTATATATACAACAACTGTTTATTTGTCTGCAGCAAACTGATAATGTTTAAAACAAATGTTTTTTTTTCATATAACACCCGCATTATGTCTACAAGTACATTATGTCTACAACAAGTACATGGTTATATCTACAAGTACATTGTTACGGCTACAATAACTGGCTGGCAGTTTTGTATACAATATAAACCTGATCATTCTCGGGTATCTGAGTGAATGACAAACTTAATTGTAAATTTGAACATGACTGACATAACGCAGTGATGTTTGATTATGTCACTCATGGTTAATGTATGGTGATGCCTGGATGATAGTTGATGCCTGGATGGTAGTTGATGCCTGGATGGTAGTTGATGCCTGGATGATAGTTGATGCCTGGATGATAGTTGATGCCTGGATGGTAGTTGATGCCTGGATGATAGTTGATGCCTGGATGATAGTTGATGCCTGGATGGTAGTTGATGCCTGGATGGTAGTTGATGCCTGGATGATAGTTGATGCCTGGATGATAGTTGATGCCTGGATGATAGTTGATGCCTGGATGATAGTTGATGCCTGGATGATAGTTGATGCCTGGATGATAGTTGATGCCTGGATGATAGTTGATGCCTGGATGGTAGTTGATGCCTGGATGATAGTTGATGCCTGGATGGTAGTTGATGCCTGGATGGTAGTTGATGCCTGGATGGTAGTTGATGCCTGGATGATACTTGATGCCTGGATGGTAGTTGATGCCTGGATGGTAGTTGATGCCTGGATGATAGTTGATGCCTGGATGATAGTTGATGCCTGGATGGTAGTTGATGCCTGGATGATACTTGATGCCTGGATGGTAGTTGATGCCTGGATGATAGTTGATGCCTGGATGGTAGTTGATGCCTGGATGTTACTTGATGCCTGGATGGTAGTTGATGCCTGGATGGTAGTTGATGCCTGGATGATAGTTGATGTCTGGATGATAGTTGATGCCTGGATGATAGTTGATGCCTGGATGGTAGTTGATGCCTGGATGGTAGTTGATGCCTGGATGATAGTTGATGCCTGGATGGTAGTTGATGCCTGGATGATAGTTGATGCCTGGATGGTAGTTGATGCCTGGATGATAGTTGATGCCTGGATGATAGTTGATGCCTGGATGATAGTTGATGCCTGGATGATAGTTGATGCCTGGATGATAGTTGATGCCTGGATGGTAGTTGATGCCTGGATGATAGTTGATGCCTGGATGATAGTTGATGCCTGGATGATAGTAGTGGATGGTAGTTGATGCCTGGATGATAGTTGATGCCTGGATGATAGTTGATGCCTGGATGATAGTTGATGCCTGGATGATAGTTGATGCCTGGATGATAGTTGATGCCTGGATGATAGTTGATGCCTGGATGATATAGGATGCCTGGATGGTAGTTGATGCCTGGATGATAGTTGATGCCTGGATGATAGTTGATGCCTGGATGATAGTTGATGCCTGGATGGTAGTTGATGCCTGGATGATAGTTGATGCCTGGATGATAGTTGATGCCTGGATGATAGTTGATGCCTGGATGATAGTTGATGCCTGGATGATAGTTGATGCCTGGATGATTGATTGTTGATGCCTGGATGATAGTTCATGCCTGGATGATAGTTGATGCCTGGATGATAGTTGATGCCTGGATGATAGTTGATGCCTGGATGATAGTTGATGCCTGGATGATAGTTGATGCCTGGATGATAGTTGATGCCTGGATGATAGTTGATGCCTGGATGATAGTTGATGCCTGGATGATAGTTGATGCCTGGATGATAGTTGATGCCTGGATGATAGTTGATGCCTGGATGATAGTTGATGCCTGGATGATAGTTGATGCCTGGATGATAGTTGATGCCTGGATGATAGTTGATGCCTGGATGATAGTTGATGCCTGGATGATAGTTGATGCCTGGATGATAGTTGATGCCTGGATGATAGTTGATGCCTGGATGATAGTTGATGCCTGGATGATGATGCCTGGATGGTAGTTGATGCCTGGATGGTAGTTGATGCCTGGATGATAGTTGATGCCTGGATGATAGTTGATGCCTGGATGATAGTTGATGCCTGGATGATAGTTGATGCCTGGATGATAGTTGATGCCTGGATGATAGTTGATGCCTGGATGATAGTTGATGCCTGGATGATAGTTGATGCCTGGATGATAGTTGATGCCTGGATGATAGTTGATGCCTGGATGATAGTTGATGCCTGGATGATAGTTGATGCCTGGATGATAGTTGATGCCTGGATGATAGTTGATGCCTGGATGTTAGTTGATGCCTGGATGCCTGGATGGTAGTTGATGCCTGGATGATAGTTGATGCCTGGATGATAGTTGATGCCTGGATGATAGTTGATGCCTGGATGATAGTTGATGCCTGGATGATAGTTGATGCCTGGATGATAGTTGATGCCTGGATGATAGTTGATGCCTGGATGATAGTTGATGCCTGGATGGTAGTTGATGCCTGGATGATAGTTGATGCCTGGATGATGATGCCTGGATGGTAGTTGATGCCTGGATGATAGTTGATGCCTGGATGATAGTTGATGCCTGGATGGTAGTTGATGCCTGGATGATAGTTGATGCCTGGATGATAGTTGATGCCTGGATGATAGTTGATGCCTGGATGGTAGTTGATGCCTGGATGGTAGTTGATGCCTGGATGCCTGGATGATAGTTGATGCCTGGATGAGTAGTTGATGCCTGGATGATAGTTGATGCCTGGATGAGTATGTTGATAGCCTGGATGATAGTTGATGCCTGGATGATAGTTGATGCCTGGATGATAGTTGATGCCTGGATGATAGTTGATGCCTGGATGATAGTTGATGCCTGGATGATAGTTGATGCCTGGATGATAGTTGATGCCTGGATGATAGTTGATGCCTGGATGATAGTTGATGCCTGGATGATAGTTGATGCCTGGATGATAGTTGATGCCTGGATGATAGTTGATGCCTGGATGGTAGTTGATGCCTGGATGAGTTGAGTTGATGCCTGGATGATAGTTGATGCCTGGATGATAGTTGATGCCTGGATGATAGTTGATGCCTGGATGATAGTTGATGCCTGGATGATAGTTGATGCCTGGATGATAGTTGATGCCTGGATGATAGTTGATGCCTGGATGATAGTTGATGCCTGGATGATAGTTGATGCCTGGATGATAGTTGATGCCTGGATGATAGTTGATGCCTGGATGAGTTGATGCCTGGATGATAGTTGATGCCTGGATGATAGTTGATGCCTGGATGATAGTTGATGCCTGGATGATAGTTGATGCCTGGATGATAGTTGATGCCTGGATGATAGTTGATGCCTGGATGCCTGGATGATAGTTGATGCCTGGATGATAGTTGATGCCTGGATGATAGTTGATGCCTGGATGATAGTTCATGCCTGGATGATAGTTCATGCCTGGATGATAGTTGATGCCTGGATGATAGTTGATGCCTGGATGATAGTTGATGCCTGGATGATAGTTGATGCCTGGATGACTGTTGATGCCTGGATGATAGTTGATGCCTGGATGATAGTTGATGCCTGGATGATAGTTGATGCCTGGATGGTCGTTGATGCCTGGATGATATGTGGATGATGCCTGGATGATAGTTGATGCCTGGATGATAGTTGATGCCTGGATGATAGTTGATGCCTGGATGATAGTTGATGCCTGGATGATAGTTGATGCCTGGATGATAGTTGATGCCTGGATGATAGTTGATGCCTGGATGATAGTTGATGCCTGGATGATAGTTGATGCCTTGATGATAGTTTATTCCTGGATGATAGTAGTTGATAGCCTGGATGATAGTTCATGCCTGGATGATAGTTGATGCCTGGATGATAGTTGATGCCTGGATGATAGTTGATGCCTGGATGATAGTTGATGCCTGGATGATAGTTGATGCCTGGATGATAGTTGATGCCTGGATGATAGTTGATGCCTGGATGGTAGTTGATGCCTGGATGATAGTTGATGCCTGGATGATAGTTGATGCCTGGATGATAGTTGATGCCTGGATGATAGTTGATGCCTGGATGGTAGTTGATGCCTGGATGGTAGTTGATGCCTGGATGATAGTTGATGCCTGGATGATAGTTGATGCCTGGATGATAGTTGATGCCTGGATGATAGTTGATGCCTGGATGATAGTTGATGCCTGGATGATAGTTGATGCCTGGATGATAGTTGATGCCTGGATGATAGTTGATGCCTGGATGGTAGTTGATGCCTGGATGATAGTTGATGCCTGGATGATAGTTGATGCCTGGATGATAGTTGATGCCTGGATGATAGTTGATGCCTGGATGATAGTTGATGCCTGGATGATAGTTGATGCCTGGATGATAGTTGATGCCTGGATGATAGTTGATGCCTGGATGATAGTTGATGCCTGGATGGTAGTTGATGCCTGGATGATAGTTGATGCCTGGATGATAGTTGATGCCTGGATGATAGTTGATGCCTGGATGATAGTTCATGCATGGAGGTTGATGCCTGGATGATAGTTCATGCATGGAGGTTGATGCCTGGATGATAGTTCATGCATGGAGGTTGATGCCTGGATGATAGTTGATGCCTGGATGATAGTTGATGCCTGGATGATAGTTGATGCATGGATGGTTGATGCCTGGATGATAGTTGATGCCTGGATGGTTGATGCCTGGATGATAGTTGATGCCTGGATGATAGGTTGATGCCTGGATGATAGTTGATGCCTGGATGATAGTTGATGCCTGGATGATATGTTGATGCCTGGATGATAGTTCATGCCTGGATGGTTGAGGTTGATGCCTGGATGATAGTTGATGCCTGGATGATAGTTGATGCCTGGATGATAGTTGATGCCTGGATGGTAGTTGATGCCTGGATGATAGTTGATGCCTGGATGATAGTTGATGCCTGGATGATAGTTGATGCCTGGATGATAGTTGATGCCTGGATGGTAGTTGATGCCTGGATGATAGTTGATGCCTGGATGATAGTTGATGCCTGGATGATAGTTGATGCCTGGATGATAGTTGATGCCTGGATGGTAGTTGATGCCTGGATGATAGTTGATGCCTGGATGATAGTTGATGCCTGGATGATAGTTCATGCATGGAGGTTGATGCCTGGATGATAGTTCATGCATGGAGGTTGATGCCTGGATGATAGTTCATGCATGGAGGTTGATGCCTGGATGATAGTTCATGCATGGAGGTTGATGCCTGGATGATAGTTGATGCCTGGATGATAGTTGATACCTGGATGATAGTTGATGCCTGGATGGTAGTTGATGCCTGGATGATAGTTGATGCCTGGATGATAGTTGATGCCTGGATGATAGTTGATGCCTGGATGGTTGATGCCTGGATGATAGTTCATGCCTGGATGGAGGTTGATGCCTGGATGATAGTTGATGCCTGGATGATAGTTGATGCCTGGATGATAGTTCATGCATGGAGGTTGATGCCTGGATGATAGTTCATGCATGGAGGTTGATGCCTGGATGATAGTTCATGCATGGAGGTTGATACTTGAATGATAGTTCATGCATGGAGGTTGATGCTTGGAAGATAGTTCATGCATGGAGGTTGATGCCTGGATGATAGTTCATGCATGGAGGTTGATGCCTGGATGATAGTTCATGCATGGAGGTTGATACCTGGATGATAGTTCATGCATGGAGGTTGATGCCTGGATGATAGTTCATGCATGGAGGTTGATGCTTGGATGATAGTTCATGCATGGAGGTTGATGCTTGGATGATAGTTCATGCATGGAGGTTGATGCCTGGATGATAGTTCATGCATGGAGGTTGATGCTTGGATGATAGTAAATGCATGGAGCTTGATGCTTGGATGATAGTTCATGCATGGAGGTTGATGCCTGGATGATAGTTCATGCATGGAGGTTGATGCTTGGATGATAGTTCATGCATGGAGGTTGATGCCTGGATGATAGTTCATGCATGGAGGTTGATGCCTGGATGATAGTTCATGCATGGAGGTTGATGCCTGGATGATAGTTCATGCATGGAGGTTGATGCCTGGATGATAGTTCATGCATGGAGGTTGATGCCTGGATGATAGTTCATGCATGGAGGTTGATGCCTGGATGATAGTTCATGCATGGAGGTTGATGCCTGGATGATAGTTCATGCATGGAGGTTGATGCTTGGATGATAGTTCATGCATGGAGGTTGATGCCTGGATGATAGTTCATGCATGGAGGTTGATGCCTGGATGATAGTTCATGCATGGAGGTTGATGCCTGGATGATAGTTCATGCATGGAGGTTGATGCCTGGATGATAGTTCATGCATGGAGGTTGATGCCTGGATGATAGTTCATGCATGGAGGTTGATGCTTGGATGATAGTTCATGCATGGAGGTTGATGCTTGGATGATAGTTCATGCATGGAGGTTGATGCCTGGATGATAGTTCATGCATGGAGGTTGATGCTTGGATGATAGTTCATGCATGGAGGTTGATGCTTGGATGATAGTTCATGCATGGAGGTTGATGCCTGGATGATAGTTCATGCATGGAGGTTGATGCTTGGATGATAGTTCATGCATGGAGGTTGATGCTTGGATGATAGTTCATGCATGGAGGTTGATGCTTGGATGATAGTTCATGCATGGAGGTTGATGCTTGGATGATAGTTCATGCATGGAGGTTGATGCTTGGATGATAGTTCATGCATGGAGGTTGATGCTTGGATGATAGTTCATGCATGGAGGTTGATGCTTGGATGATAGTTCATGCATGGAGGTTGATGCTTGGATGATAGTTCATGCATGGAGGTTGATGCCTGGATGATAGTTCATGCATGGAGGTTGATGCTTGGATGATAGTTCATGCATGGAGGTTGATGCTTGGATGATAGTTCATGCATGGAGGTTGATGCTTGGATGACAATTCATGCATGGAGGTTGATGCTTGGATGATAGTTCATGCATGGAGGTTGATGCTTGGATGACAATTCATGCATGGAGGTTGATGCTTGGATGATAGTTCATGCATGGAGGTTGATGCTTGGATGATAGTTCATGCATGGAGGTTGATGCTTGGATGATAGTTCATGCATGGAGGTTGATGCTTGGATGATAGTTCATGCATGGAGGGTGATGCTTGGATGATAGTTCATGCATGGAGGTTGATGCTTGGATGATAGTTCATGCATGGAGGTTGATGCTTGGATGATAGTTCATGCATGGAGGTTGATGCTTGGATGATAGTTCATGCATGGAGGTTGATGCTTGGATGATAGTTCATGCATGGAGGTTGATGCTTGGATGACAATTCATGCATGGAGGGTGATGCTTGGATGATAGTTCATGCATGGAGGTTGATGCTTGGATGATAGTTCATGCATGGAGGTTGATGCTTGGATGATAGTTCATGCATGGAGGTTGATGCCTGGATGATAGTTCATGCATGGAGGTTGATGCTTGGATGACAATTCATGCATGGAGGGTGATGCTTGGATGATAGTTCATGCATGGAGGTTGATGCTTGGATGATAGTTCATGCATGGAGGTTGATGCTTGGATGATAGTTCATGCATGGAGGTTGATGCTTGGATGATAGTTCATGCATGGAGGTTGATGCTTGGATGATAGTTCATGCATGGAGGTTGATGCTTGGATGATAGTTCATGCATGGAGGTTGATGCTTGGATGATAGTTCATGCATGGAGGTTGATGCTTGGATGATAGTTCATGCATGGAGGTTGATGCCTGGATGATAGTTCATGCATGGAGGTTGATGCTTGGATGATAGTTCATGCATGGAGGTTGATGCTTGGATGATAGTTCATGCATGGAGGTTGATGCTTGGATGATAGTTCATGCATGGAGGTTGATGCTTGGATGATAGTTCATGCATGGAGGTTGATGCTTGGATGATAGTTCATGCATGGAGGTTGATGCTTGGATGACAATTCATGCATGGAGGTTGATGCTTGGATGATAGTTCATGCATGGAGGTTGATGCTTGGATGACAATTCATGCATGGAGGGTGATGCTTGGATGATAGTTCATGCATGGAGGGTGATGCTTGGATGATAGTTCATGCATGGAGGTTGATGCTTGGATGACAATTCATGCATGGAGGTTGATGCAATCAGGTTGATGCATGGTGGTTACAAGGAGGGTAATGTGTTGGTTGACGCATGTTACTAGGAGGGTAATGTGTTGGTTGACACGTGTTACTAGGAGGGTAATGTGTTGGTTGACACGTGTTACTAGGAGGGTAATGTGTTGGTTGACACATGTTACAAGGAGGGTAATATGTTGGTTGACACATGTTACTAGGAGGGTAATATGTTGGTTGACACATGTTACTAGGAGGGTAATGTGTTGGTTGACGCATGTTACTAGGAGGGTAATATGTTGGTTGACACATGTTACTAGGAGGGTAATGTGTTGGTTGACACATGTTACTAGGAGGGTAATATGTTGGTTGACACATGTTACTAGGAGGGTAATGTGTTGGTTGACGCATGTTACTAGGAGGGTAATATGTTGGTTGACACATGTTACTAGGAGGGTAATATGTTGGTTGACACATGTTACTAGGAGGGTAATATGTTGGTTGACACATGTTACTAGGAGGGTAATATGTTGGTTGACACATGTTACTAGGAGGGTAATATGTTGGTTGACGCATGTTACTAGGAGGGTAATATGTTGGTTGACACATGTTACTAGGAGGGTAATGTGTTGGTTGACGCATGTTACTAGGAGGGTAATATGTTGGTTGACACATGTTACTAGGAGGGTTGTATGTTGGTTGACACATGTTACTAGGAGGGTAATATGTTGGTTGACACATGTTACTAGGAGGGTAATATGTTGGTTGACACATGTTACTAGGAGGGTAATATGTTGGTTGACACATGTTACTAGGAGGGTAATGTGTTGGTTGACGCATGTTACTAGGAGGGTAATATGTTGGTTGACACATGTTACTAGGAGGGTTGTATGTTGGTTGACACATGTTACTAGGAGGGTAATATGTTGGTTGACACATGTTACTAGGAGGGTAATATGTTGGTTGACACATGTTACTAGGAGGGTAATATGTTGGTTGACACATGTTACTAGGAGGGTTGTATGTTGGTTGACACATGTTACTAGGAGGGTAATATGTTGGTTGACACATGTTACTAGGAGGGTTGTATGTTGGTTGACACATGTTACTAGGAGGGTAATATGTTGGTTGACACATGTTACTAGGAGGGTAATATGTTGGTTGACACATGTTACTAGGAGGGTTGTATGTTGGTTGACACATGTTACTAGGAGGGTAATATGTTGGTTGACACATGTTACTAGGAGGGTAATATGTTGGTTGACGCATGTTACTAGGAGGGTAATATGCTGGTTGACGCATGTTACTAGGAGGGTAATATGTTGGTTGACGCATGTTACTAGGAGGGTAATATGTTGGTTGACGCATGTTACTAGGAGGGTAATATGTTGGTTGACACATGTCACTAGGAGGGTAATATGTTGGTTGACACATGTCACTAGGAGGGTAATATGTTGGTTGACACATGTCACTAGGAGGGTAATATGTTGGTTGACACATGTTACTAGGAGGGTTGTATGTTGGTTGACACATGTTACTAGGAGGGTTGTATGTTGGTTGACACATGTTACTAGGAGGGTAATATGTTGGTTGACACATGTCACTAGGAGAGTAATATGTTGGTTGACACATGTTACTAGGAGGGTAATATGTTGGTTGACACATGTTACTAGGAGGGTAATATGTTGGTTGACACATGTTACTAGGAGGGTTGTATGTTGGTTGACACATGTTACTAGGAGGGTAATATGTTGGTTGACACATGTCACTAGGAGGGTAATATGTTGGTTGACACATGTTACTAGGAGGGTAATATGTTGGTTGACACATGTCACTAGGAGGGTAATATGTTGGTTGACACATGTTACTAGGAGGGTAATATGTTGGTTGATGCATGTTACTAGGAGGGTTGTATGTTGGTTGACACATGTTACTAGGAGGGTAATATGTTGGTTGACACATGTCACTAGGAGGGTAATATGTTGGTTGACACATGTTACTAGGAGGGTTGTATGTTGGTTGACACATGTTACTAGGAGGGTAATATGTTGGTTGACACATGTCACTAGGAGGGTAATATGTTGGTTGACACATGTTACTAGGAGGGTAATATGTTGGTTGACACATGTTACTAGGAGGGTAATATGTTGGTTGACACATGTCACTAGGAGGGTAATATGTTGGTTGACATATGTCACTAGGAGGGTAATATGTTGGTTGACATGTCACTAGGAGGGTAATATGTTGGTTGACACATGTCACTAGGAGGGTAATATGTTGGTTGACATGTCACTAGGAGGGTAATATGTTGGTTGACACATGTCACTAGGAGGGTAATATGTTGGTTGACGCATGCTACTAGGAGGGTAATATGTTGGTTGACACATGTTACTAGGAGGGTAATATGTTGGTTGACACATGTTACTAGGAGGGTAATATGTTGGTTGACACGTGTTACTAGGAGGGTAATGTGTTGGTTGACACATGTTACTAGGAGGGTAATATGTTGGTTGACGCATGCTACTAGGAGGGTAATATGTTGGTTGACACATGTTACTAGGAGGGTAATATGTTGGTTGACACATGTTACTAGGAGGGTAATATGTTGGTTGACACATGTTACTAGGAGGGTAATATGTTGGTTGACACATGTTACTAGTGTTACGCGCCCCTACTTCACTCCATTATATACAAAAATAAAAGGCCTGGTTAAAATAAGTTCTGTAATAATATATCGCGAACCACTTTATTACTAGCTAGATAAAGCAGGTTCGACTATATATTATTATCGGGTACAGTATGAATCAAAAGTACTCTCATTGTATTATATTGTATATTATATCTTTCCCCATGATTATTATAACTATAATATTATATTATATTATTATTAGGTTAGGTATTACGAATGTGTAACCACTACTGTAGTGACCAAATGGGTGGTTCTAGAATTGACGCCACGCGTCGCCTTCTGGCAGAGCTGAAGTCTGACTATGAAGTAGTTGAGTGAGTCAGTCAGCTCCTAGCTCTGACTCGGTACGGGTCTTCAACCCAAAGCTCCTAGCTTAAACTAAAACTTTATACAAAGTCTTGCCTTTGCCAAAAGTCTGGTAATTCATGTCACTTATAAAATAACTATTTCGTTACCCTAGACCTTTCTAAAAGAGTAGATTATTAATTGAAATTATTTTATCATACTCTGTGTTAATGAGAATTTGAACTTAAGATTGGGTTTCTTGCTGTATAGTGTTTCATTTATAATTGCTTGTGGTTATTTTAATTCACTAACCAAATACCAATGAAGCTAAATGATTGGTAATAAAATAAAGCTAACAAAAAAAATGGAGTTATTTGTGCCCCTATTGTTATGGTGAAGATTAAGTCGTAACAAATGGGGGCCTGTCCGGGATCTACTTACCCTGAAGTACATATTTGTTTTGCATTAAAATTAAGCTCCCTTGCGAGAATTAAGAAAATGGATCCAGAAATTAAGTCATTATTAGATGAATTAACAGAGGCTACTCTTGACACTTTAAAATTACAGACGTGTTGGCAAATAGCTAGACAGTTAGATATACCTTATAATAGATACCATAGCGCAAAGACTCTTAGGTCCCTAATTAAGGATAGATTATTTCCGAAAACCCAAGCAATGCCAGAACTAGATTCGGAAGATAGTTTTATTTCTCAGTTTGAGGAAGTAGAAATCCCACGGACGGGAACTGTCTTAAATAATGAAGTTGAACCAGGGTTTACAAGGCCTTACTACTCAGTCCAGTCTCAAAGCTCTCCCCCGTTCATTTCCCCGGAGTATGTATCGGTGGTTGGAACGAACCCTCAGTCAAATG
>NW_027197047.1:0-70234 GCF_038502225.1 Cherax quadricarinatus | reverse complement strand
TTTTTCAGGTGGAGCTTTAATCTGATTCATATACCCAGAAAAATTAACCATTTCTTCAACAAATGTGTCCTGAACATCTGCTGAAAGGTGTTGTTGCAACTTTAATGCAGCTTCTCTCAATTCTGCATCTGGCATAGTAGTAATTTTGAACAGAAATCCAAACTAATCTACCAGAATCGTAGATTTCTTTTCTTTTCACCAATTCTGTAATCAGTGAATCCAGAATGATGAAGTATGTAGCTGTCTTACCAAGTTGAAGATTGAGACACTTATGCAGCATATGGGAATCTTTATTCAGGAAACGTTTCGCCACACAGTGGCTTCATCAGTGTGATGAATGGTTTGAAAAACCGACAAGTTGAAGATTGAGACACTTATGCAGCATATGGGAATCTTTATTCAGGAAACGTTTCGCCACACAGTGGCTTCATCAGTCCAATACAAAGAGGAAGGCGTAAGGAGAGGAGGAGTATGAGGTAATCAGTCCCTCAGCCTGGAGTCGATGTGTTCAGTCCATCAATCTTGTAGAATGTACAGCATAGGGCCGTAGACGTGGCTTATATACTGTAGTGAGGTGAGGTGAAGCAGGCGGAGGCGGGGTCATAGTGGTACCATCCACTAGTCGAAGTAGGTCTTCGTCCAAAGGTTGAACAAGTGTTGAAGAATTCTTTGTAACAAGATCCCATGATGCTGCAGTGTCTGACAGTTGTGATGAATGGTTTGAAAAACACAAGTTGTTGATGAATGGTTTGAAAAACCGACAAGTGGCGAAACGTTTCCTGAATAAAGATTCCCATATGCTGCATAAGTGTCTCAATCTTCAACTTGTCGGTTTTTCAAACCATTCATCACAACTGTCAGACACTGCAGCATCATGGGATCTTGTTACAAAGAATTCTTCAACACTTGTTCAACCTTTGGACGAAGACCTACTTCGACTAGTGGATGGTACCACTATGACCCCGCCTCCGCCTGCTTCACCTCACCTCACTACAGTATATAAGCCACGTCTACGGCCCTATGCTGTACATTCTACAAGATTGATGGACTGAACACATCGACTCCAGGCTGAGGGACTGATTACCTCATACTCCTCCTCTCCTTACGCCTTCCTCTTTGTATTGGACTGATGAAGCCACTGTGTGGCGAAACGTTTCCTGAATAAAGATTCCCATATGCTGCATAAGTGTCTCAATCTACATGTTACTTGCATTGTCGTAGCTCTGGCCACGGCAATCCATAATAGAGAGATCATGTTCAAGCAGAGTATCCAGTACTACATTCATCATTGTTTCTCCATCATGGCCTGAAAGAGGAATGAATTTTATAAAGCGCTCTACAAGCTTACCACTGGAGTCGACAAAGCGAACAATGAATGTCAATTGATCTGTATGTGAAATATCTGGTGTTGAATCTACACTTATTGCAAAGTATTTTGCAGTTTTCACAGCTGCTATGATGTTATTGAGGTCCTTCTTAGTCATCAGTTCAATAAATTCATTGCATATAGTAGATGACATGTAAGATACAGTGCCTCTTCCTGCATTCCCAAGGCGTGACACATGATTTGCTAAGAATGGATCGAATTGTGCTAACAGTTCTATGATCCCTAGGAAATTGCCATTGTTTTCCGAACCAAAAACCTCATTTTCTCCACGGAAAGCAAGTCCTCTTAGAGCTAAGAATTTTACAACAGCAATTGTCATGTAGGGGGGTAATGATTGAATAAGATATAAGGGGAATATGGGAGTAAGGGATTATGAAGGCAGGGGAGAGGCAGGCGAGGTGGTAGGAGTGAGGTGATTAGGGGAGGTAGGTAGGTAATGACAGGTCAGTGGTGACCACCATGACATTCTCATTAACTCTACACTACTCACTAACATATGCCTCACCCACTCTTCACTCATATAAACATAATAAAATATAAGAAAAAAGAATAAATAACGGGGACAGTGAATATTACTATTCTACTCAAACACAGTTTATTATTAAGTCCTTGTACAATAATATATTTGGGAACAGGAGAACATTATTGTGGTTTAGATAAATGGGGTGGTACACATAAGCAGTGAGACAGGGAAACAATACAATCAACTTGACGAAAATGAATATAACTTACAATATAGCACAGAGGACAGTTCACTACAGGAACTAAGCCACAGGTCCCAAGACCTACACAGCACGAGTAATGCGCCAAGCCAGTACTCTGCCCAATGCCTCCAACAGTCTCCTCCAGAGACTTCAGCAGCCTTCTCCCGAGCCCTGCACCCCAGCAGCAGCTCCGCTCGAAGTCTCTGCTCAGGAGCTCTGCACCCAGCAGCAGCTCCTCTCGAATCTCCTGATCATGCTCTTCCTTGGGCTTTTATGGTGGTCCAAGCACCCTCCACAACCACGTGTACGACCTGACGCCTAGGTCTGACGCCGTCAAGAACAAAAGACCTCAGACGTGGGCGTGGCTACAGACGTTTGCCAAGGCAAGGTGTGACCATATAATTGGTTAAATTAGGTCTCCCCAGAGACCTCACAAGCCCAGCTGGACTACATCACATCCCCCTTTCTCCCCCAATTTAAAATATCTGAGAACTAGGACAATTTGTCCTAGTTATTAGACTATTTTAATCCTAATCCCTTAAATCTATTACAATACAAAGACAAAATTATACATAATACAATTATTCAACTACATATATTTCCCTCAACCTTCTCAACTACCACAAGGCAGCATAATCAGTACACCTGACAGTTGGCCAGCATAACAATTGCTCTCTGGTGCAAAGCCTCCTTACCCGTCATTTCTCCTTAAAACTAAATATCGGGCTCCAGTGCCTTCCCTACTTCTACTAGAAATGCACTAGCCAATGCTAGTCACCCTCGCACGTTAACCATTGGGCCAAACCTCTCTAGGCTTCTATGGCGTGGAAAACTGCTCCAACGGGTTGCATTCTTTCAAGTAACTGCAACTGGACCACTTCACGACCACCAAGGTCGCATTTTCGGCACACTTCACATGCACACTACAACATCTGAAAATCGAGACAGGGCAGGCATCGCAGCTAAGACCCTCCATTATCCTATGCCACTACTAGGATTCACTGGCCTCATAAAACAAGGCGGCCATAATCACTGGACCGTTTTCAAGGTCACCTTATTTCACACAGGTAACACTAACACTTCTGGCAAGTCAAAGTAGGCTGGGGACATCTCACACTCTTAATTGTCTCTCATGGCTGGCAGGGCATCCCCGCATACCTGTCGCACAGGTCGACCAGCAAGGCAGGACACACCTCCATGCCGCCCTTGAAAGCAGGCTGGTCCCAGCAGCTGGAGTCCATCTCCGCGGCTCACGTCCTTCCACATCTCCGAGGATGGCAACTCCTTCATAGTAGATTCTCCTGTCCTGGCACACCAGCCAGAATCCCTCACACACCACTGCAGCATCACCGCCATCTCCTCTTTGAGCTAGGCAGCATCGCAGCATCACAGCACGGCCGTATCACAGCAGCAGCACGGCCACAGCAGCAGCACGGTCCCAGCATCACAGCACGGCCGCAGCATCTCAGCATCGCAGCAGCATCTCAACATCACAGCACGGCCGCAGCATCTCAACATCACAGCACGGCCGCAGCATCTCAACATCACAGCAGCACACAGCACGGCCACAGCATCGCAGCACGGCTACAGCATCTCAGCACGGCCACAGCATAGCAGCACGGCTACAGCATCTCAGCAGCATCACAGCAGCCGACATCAGCAGTAGCAGGCTATGGTCAGTTGCTCGAGGTGAGGTGAGGTCACTTCAGGTCATCAACAGCAGGTGCGGTCACCCATCCCTGGCAACTGCGGGTAACTGGCGGTCCGTGGGTGATGGTCACAGAGGCTGGGTGACGCAGACAGACACCCACTACACTGGATGACAGACCAGGGCAGCAATACATCTACTGGGGCACATCAGCTGGGTGACTGGGCATATCAGCTGGGTGACTGGGCACATCAGGTGGACAGCAATCATAGGCAACTCTTCAATGGGTGACAGTTGTGGGCTAGTCTTCCAAGGCGGGCTGGGTGACTTCTCATTCCTCTGTAAATATTCAATTTCGGCCAGTAATTGCTTCCCCCAAAAGTCTCACCCAAATACTGATATTCTCCACCATTTATCTCAAACCAACAACCAACTCCACCAAATATAATATTACACCCAAACAATTATTCAGACCCACCGTCAAAAAAGGACAGTTAAGGTCACTAGGATTATAATATCATACAGATATTCACTTTAGATTTTACACACACAAGAAAAAAAAAGTGGTAGCAAATGGTAGCATAACAAGTATAACCGAGCAGTCAAAAATAAGGCACATGGGACTGGTTCCTACTATAAAAATAATAAGAACCACCACCGCTTAGACACCATGTCATGTAGGGGGGTAATGATTGAATAGGATATAAGTGGGGAATATGGGAGTAAGGGATTATGTAGGCAGGGGAGAGGCAGGCGAGGTGGTAGGAGTGAGATGATTAGCGGAGGTAGGTAGGTAATGACAGGTCAGTGGTGACCACCACGACACTCTCATTAACTCTACAATACTCACTAACATATGCCTCGCCCACTCTTCACTCATATATAAACATAATAAAATATAAGAAATAAAGAATAAAATAACGGGGACAGTGAATATTACTATTCTACTCAAACACAGTTTATTATTAAGTCCTTGTGCAATAATATATTTGGGAACAGGAGTACATCATTGGGGTTTAGATAAATGGGGTGGTACACATAAGCAGTGAGACAGGGAAATACAATCAACTTGACGAAAATGAATATAACTTACAATATAGCACAGAGGACAGTTCACTACAGGAACTAAGCCACAGGTCCCAAGACCTACACAGCACGAGTACTGCGCCAAGCCAGTACTCTGCCCAATGCCTCCAACAGTCTCCTCCAGAGACTTCAGCAGCCTTCTCCCGAGCCCTGCACCCCAGCAGCAGCTCCGCTCGAAGTCTCTGCTCAGGAGCTCTGCATCCCAGCAGCAGCTCCGCTCGAATCTCCTGATCATGCTCTTCCTTGGGCTTTTATGGTGGTCCAAGCACCCTCCACAACCACGTGTACGACCTGACGCCTAGGTCTGAGGCGTCAAGAACAAAAGACCTCAGACGTGGGCGTGGCTACAGACGTTTGCCAAGGCAAGGTGTGACCATATAATTGGTTAAATTAGGTCTCCCCAGAGACCTCACAAGCCCAGCTGGACTACATCACAAGGCGTGTTGAGTGTTGCCATCTATGGTTAGGCTTATTTATTTTTATTTTATTTTATTTCATTATTTATTTTTGTTTTGATTAATTTTTAAAAATAAATTTTACTCTCCAAACACTTGAACTTTTTTGGTAAGGATCCCTTTGCACTTGCACCATGTGCGCAGTGTTGGATGAGCCCCTGAACCCCTTGGACCGTGGGACCCCCAAATGCGCGGGGCCCTAGGCAAATGCCTCGTTTGCCTATGCGGTAATACGGCCCTGATTATCATTATTTAGTCTGTTATCATTGAAATGGATTGTATGCCTAAGCAACCTAAATCTCTTAGATCCCATGACTTCTGCAACCTGGAGTATCCTCAATGTATTTGCCAAATAGTCTTCAATGGCTGGGTATGAATTAATACCCATAAACAAGAGAATACCTATGAACCTCAAAATTTCTTCAGAATCTGTTGAAAAAGTAGTATGTTTTTTTGCTTGGCATACAAATTTGTTTGATATGTTATGTTGTCTATCATGTCTTCAGTAAAGAAATCGGTAAAATATTCATATGGAGACCTAACTGCAACAGGCTTTTCATGTTGGTATTTAGGCAAAGGGTCATTATCAATGTAACCACGGGTCCAGCTGGGGTTACTGACAACAGCAAGCTCATCATGAATATCTTCATCAGGCATCTCCTCAATCCTAATACCTTTCTTTTTCTTGACTACTTTTCACTTTTTGGCTGGCGTTTCTTCCTCCTCATCATCACTTGACACCTCTGCATCTGGTGGCAAGTATTCATCACCACTTTCAAGCAATTCTGGGTCATCTACCTCCAGTTCTGAGTCACTTTCCTCCAAAACGCAGACATATTTTGACTTGGTGTTGGAAGGCTCACCATAAAACAATTTCTCATTGATTTGGAAGGACAATAAAAATGTTCTGTACACATCCAAACCACTACAAAATTCATTATAGCAACAGAAATATTTTTATAAATATTTATTTGCTGAAATTGAAAACTGGCCCTAAAAGGGCAGACCAACATTTTTTGAGGCCTCTTTTGTTGCACTTTTTTCATTTGCATGGTACACTTACATTATGCTTCACACGGCCTTTATATATATATATCAAAATATGCCCAAACTATTCATTTACACACTAAACATAACAATCAGTACTTACCGACATTGTAGAGGATAAAATCCAAGGGTATTTGAGTCTCACTAGATGAAAAAATGTTACTCTCGGCGATGCCAAGCCACAAGTGTTTACATCATGGTCTCTCAACGAATGGGAAGCGAGAACAGGACAGCACCACTTAACTGAAGCGACTCAGGGAAGGCTTGTGATTGGTCAGAAATAAAGAACAGGAATCTAGATGCACGGCACGAGTAGGATGACATGCACAGAAAAGCACGTGCTCAGGCCCACAAATTTTGCGGCCTGCCCCATAAAGGGGCTAGTGCCACCTAAAAATGATCAATCTCTTTCATAGCTACGGTATATAGCTTAGCATATGGACACCTATTTACTTCAAGAGAAATATTATTTGACCCCAGCACCCCTACTGTCGTTACTTACTGGTAGGTCCTCTTATGTTGGACCCTGTCCAGTAAGTAATCCTCGAGCTCACGATCTTTGCTATGATGTAGCGAGGGCGGCTGTGGCTCCTGTGAATCCCAACACTAGCTGCAACTCTTGTCATGAGTTATCCACTAGCTTTCGTCCTCTGATAGCATCCTTCCACCCAGCCACCTTCTTGTGTATGACAAATGACTGTGATATTTCCGAAGTGAGCATCGTCTTCAGCAACAATATTCCACGAACAGTTTACTCTGATGAGCAGTTGCCCTTGAGGGGGAAGTACACTCTACCTCAGCGCGAACGAAAAATTTTGTTGAAAAATTCACAAATTGAGTTAATCTTATAGAAAAATAGCTTAACTCTCTGGCTGGCAACACAATGGTACTACGACATTCCTACAAGGAATTATGGTCATTTAAAACACCTAGGGTGACGTCACCACCTGCGGCAGGTGTGCTCACCTCTCGTCAATTTTCATTTTTTTTCCGTTTTTTTTTTTTTGTGTATTTAGTGTATTATTCTTTGGTGGCCCGGTGGCCTGGTGGCTAAAGCTCCCGCTTCACACACGGAGGGCCCGGGTTCGATTCCCGGCGGGTGGAAAAATTTCGACACGTTTCCTTACACCTGTTGTCCTGTTCACCTAGCAGCAAATAGGTACCTGGGTGTTAGTCGACTGGTGTGGGTCGCATCCTGGGGGACAAGATTAAGGACCCCAATGGAAATAAGTTAGACAGTCCTCGATGACGCACTGACTTTCTTGGGTTATCCTGGGTGGCTAACCCTCCGGGGATTAAAAATTCGAACGAAATCTTATCTTATCTTATCTTAAGATAATAATTGACGATTTGGCATCATAATACAGTGGGTGGGACTTATACGTAGACTTCCAACCAACCAGGAACCTTATGGCACCATTTTGCTGACGTCATGGAAAATTCCAGTCTCGGGGTGGCCGGGGAATACGCTTCAATATAACACTATTATAGCTTCTACGGCTTATTTATCTATCACAATTAATCTAATATGACATAATAAACAATATAAATAACAAAGAAATATGGTAAATACTCCAGAATGAATAATATATGGCATATTTCCAGAGCGTTCCCTCTGGAATAAAAGACTCCCATCGTCAGGAATGGGCTTCCATTCTCCTTCTTTCACCTCCAGGGTTCTTATATTAAAGAAAACGGACATGGGGTAACTATGACATACACTCGTAATGCTGAGAAAAATGCTATTTTCTCGAAAAAAAAAAAAAAAATCGGTGGTCCGGCTGTTTCGTGGATTATCTCGGAAGTAGGTTATTCACATATATATGACTGTATTTTCGTTAATAATAGCAGGAATGCAATGAAATTCACAGAGAACATAAAGGAATGATTGTTTTATAAACAAACAGTTGTCTTTTTGAGATATCATAATTTGTTTTTGATTTTTGTGAGGGCAAAAGTCAGATGTTTGGCTGAATGTCAAAACCATACAAACTTTATTTTTTTTTTAAGAATGAAGAAAGGATAAATTACAGTTTTGGCAATTGTTATAAATACAGTTTAGCATTGTTTTATGCGTAGATAATGCCAAAACAGCTTCTCCAAGTCCCATTACGAAAATACTGTTCAATATGTATGATTATTAGTAAATAATTTTTTTCTCAGTTGTTTTTTGAGCTATCTTATTGAAACTTAGTCACATTACTATTGAAAGGTGCTTCTTTACGTACAAAAAAACAAAAAAAAAAATTGAAAGAAATCGAACGAAAAATAAAAAAGTTCATGTGGTTGCGTAGTATTCAGCCCTTGAAGCTTCCTCTGGAACAAGACGTTGCCACAGACATACAGTGAGGACTTTCACACGCAATGCTTTAGAAAGAATTAATAAGAATTGTTCTGTTGACACTCAGTAGGTATAAATGAGTGCTTCTTCACAATCACTTCCTCGAAGAGTATTGATGAAATGAGAGGACATGGACGATTGTTCTTTTCTAGCAAGCGTTGAGGTTGTGGATGTCGCCAGTAGTGACTCCTGCAGAACTTTTAGACGTCGAGAGCGACATATGTCAAGGGTGTATTGAAAATTTGGAAGGAAATAACATTTATAAAGGAGATGTAGAAGACATTGAACTGGGGCGGGGGGTTAGGAGTGGCTGTCTGAGGGAAAGAGAGCTAGGGGACAACATTTCAGAGCAATCAAACCGTATTTACTTAAAAGTGTATATTACAGATCAGTAAAAATAACTGTTTTCTAAAAATTCTTTTGACTTATATTGTTATATAAGAGTGAGGAAAATCATCTTTAATATGAAAGAGTAATAATTATACCAATATGTAAATTATCAAAATAAAGATACTTATTCTGACCTTATTGATGTAATGACAGCCAGCAAGAACGTAATATTCATTCTACTCTGACTTGAGAAGCTCAGAGTAACTGATAAGTTACCCTGAGTGTCTGTGATTCTTTTATTATGTTTTGAAGCAAAAGTGTAAATATCTTAAATATTCAGATTCTCGGTCACTTTTAATCTGGAAATGGTATAGTAATATTATGTACAACTGGATTCTGGTCCTTAAGAGTGGTGTCTTGATAGTGGTGAAGGACTCTTGATCCAAGGAACCAATCTTATCCTCCCCTTCCTCGGCTCGAATCTAAATGCCTATCATCCCACAGGCACTATATGACCCACACAGATTTAGCGCTTTCCCCTGATTAAAATAAAACAATTAAATAAAATAATTTCTGAAGCACCGTATAAAACAGGCGAAACCTCTTTGGTATAGGCGGTGTAGATGTAGATTTTGATGGAGTGTTGTGGTTGTAGGGGGTAATGAAAGACTTAGTAACAATAATAATGTACTCTCCTTAGGTCCCCCAGATTACAACCCAAAACAACAGATGGTTGAACATAAAAAAATAACACATAGTATTAAATTCCCCCATTGTCCTTATAACATCTTTCATGAATTCAATGCAATAACTAGAGAATACATCTTATCGGCATCAATTTTATTTTTTGTGGAGACGTATAAATTTTAATGTATCAGTTTTCTTAATCAAATTGATTTCTGTGAAGTAAATGGAGAATTTCTCTTCTGATGAGAAAAAAGTCACAGTGTTTGTCTTTACAGAGTTATCCAAGGTTAATTCTACTTAGTGTCATGTGTACATAACGTTTGTATGCCTTCAAGACTACTGGAAAAAATAAATGACTGTTAAGTACTCATAACTTAAGCAAAACTTTTGGGACGTGTATGTCCTAATTTGCTATTTTTATTGTAAAAAATTGGGTATTAGTCTCCATGTACTGACACGTGAGGCCTCTCATGATTCACTTCAGATCTTCATAATTAATGAGTAAGAGAGTTAAAAACTTATGTCGCACTCTACACTGTTGCTGTCACCTGCATTGTTGCTGTCACCTGCACTGTTGCTGTCACCTGCACTGTTGCTGTCACCTGCACTGTTGCTGTCACCTGCACTGTTGCTGTCACCTGCACTGTTGCTGTCACCTGCACTGTTGCTGTCACCTGCATTATTGGTGTCACCTGCACTGTTGCTGTCACCTGCACTGTTGCTGTCACCTGCACTGTTGCTGTCACCTGCACTGTTGCTGTCACCTACACTGTTGCTGTCACCAACACTGTTGCTGTCACCTACACTGTTGCTGTCACTTACACTTGATGTCACCTGCACTGTTGCTGTCGCCTGCACTGTTGCCGTCACCTGCACTATTGCTGTCACCTGCACTGTTGCTGTCACCTGCACTGTTGCCGTCACCTGCACTATTGCTGTCACCTGCACTGTTGCTGTCACCTGCACTGTTGCTGTCACCTACACTGTTGCTGTCACCTGCACTGTTGCCGTCACCTACACTGTTGCTGTCACCTGCACTGTTGCTGTCACCTGCACTATTGCTGTCACCTGCACTGTTGCTGTCGCCTGCACTGTTGCCGTCACCTGCACTATTGCTGTCACCTGCACTGTTGCTGTCACCTGCACTGTTGCTGTCACCTACACTGTTGCTGTCACCTGCACTGTTGCCGTCACCTGCACTATTGCTGTCACCTGCACTGTTGCTGTCACCTGCACTGTTGCTGTCACCTACACTGTTGCTGTCACCTGCACTGTTGCTGTCGCCCGCACTGTTGCTGTTACCTACACTGTTGCTGTCACTTACACTGTTGATGTCACCTGCACTGTTGCTGTCGCCTGCACTGTTGCTGTTACCTACACTGTTGCTGTCACCTGCACTGCTGCTGTCGCCTGCACTGTTGCTGTTACCTACACTGTTGCTGTCACCTGCACTGCTGCTGTCGCCTGCATTGTTGCTGTCACATACACTGTTGCTGTCACTTACACTGTTGATGTCACCTGCACTGTTGCTGTCGCCTGCACTGTTGCTGTTACCTACACTGTTGCTGTCACCTTCACTGTTGCTGTCACCTGTACTGTTGCTGTCACCTACACTATTGCTGTCACTTACACTGTTGATGTCACCTGCACTGTTGCTGTCGCCTGCACTGCTGCTGTTACCTGCACTGTTGCTGTCACTTGCACTGTTGCTGTCACATTCACTGTTGCTGTCACCTACACTGTTGCTGTCACTTACACTGTTGATATCACCTGCACTGTTGCTGTCGCCTGCACTGTTGCTGTTACCTGCACTGTTGCTGTCACTTGCACTGTTGCTGTTACCTGCACTGTTGCTGTCACCTGCACTGTTGCTGTCACCTACACTGTTGCTGTCACTTACACTGTTGATGTCACCTGAACTGTTGCTGTCACCTGCACTGTTGCTGTCACCTACACTGTTGCTGTCGCCTGCACTGTTGCTGTCACCTGCACTGTTGCTGTCACCTGCACTGTTGCTGTCACTTGCGCTGTTGCTGTCACCTGCACTGTTGCTGTCACCTACACTGTTGCTGTCACTTACACTGTTGATGTCACCTGCACTGTTGCTGTCACCTGCACTGTTGCTGTCACCTACACTGTTGCTGTCGCCTGCACTGTTGCTGTCACCTGCACTGTTGCTGTCACCTGCACTGTTGCTGTCACTTGCGCTGTTGCTGTCACCTGCACTGTTGCTGTCACTTGCGCTGTTGCTGTCACTTGCGCTGTTGCTGTCACTTGCGCTGTTGCTGTCACCTGCACTGTTGCTGTCACTTGCGCTGTTGCTGTCACTTGCGCTGTTGCTGTCACTTGCGCTGTTGCTGTCACCTGCACTGTTGCTGTCACCTGCACTGTTGCTGTCACTTGCGCTGTTGCTGTCACTTGCGCTGTTGCTGTCACTTGCGCTGTTGCTGTCACTTGCGCTGTTGCTGTCACTTGCGCTGTTGCTGTCACTTGCGCTGTTGCTGTCATCTGCACTGTTGCTGTCACCTGCACTGTTGCTGTCACTTGCGCTGTTGCTGTCACTTGCGCTGTTGCTGTCACTTGCGCTGTTGCTGTCACTTGCGCTGTTGCTGTCACCTGCACTGTTGCTGTCACTTGCGCTGTTGCTGTCACTTGCGCTGTTGCTGTCACTTGCGCTGTTGCTGTCACTTGCGCTGTTGCTGTCACCTGCACTGTTGCTGTCACCTGCACTGTTGCTGTCACTTGCGCTGTTGCTGTCACTTGCGCTGTTGCTGTCACTTGCGCTGTTGCTGTCACTTGCGCTGTTGCTGTCACTTGCGCTGTTGCTGTCACTTGCGCTGTTGCTGTCACTTGCGCTGTTGCTGTCACTTGCGCTGTTGCTGTCACTTGCGCTGTTGCTGTCACTTGCGCTGTTGCTGTCACTTGCGCTGTTGCTGTCACCTGCACTGTTGCTGTCACCTGCACTGTTGCTGTCACTTGCGCTGTTGCTGTCACTTGCGCTGTTGCTGTCACTTGCGCTGTTGCTGTCACTTGCGCTGTTGCTGTCACTTGCGCTGTTGCTGTCACCTGCACTGTTGCTGTCACCTGCACTGTTGCTGTCACTTGCGCTGTTGCTGTCACTTGCGCTGTTGCTGTCACTTGCGCTGTTGCTGTCACTTGCGCTGTTGCTGTCACTTGCGCTGTTGCTGTCACTTGCGCTGTTGCTGTCACTTGCGCTGTTGCTGTCACTTGCGCTGTTGCTGTCACTTGCGCTGTTGCTGTCACTTGCGCTGTTGCTGTCACTTGCGCTGTTGCTGTCACCTGCACTGTTGCTGTCACTTGCGCTGTTGCTGTCACCTGCACTGTTGCTGTCACTTGCGCTGTTGCTGTCACCTGCACTGAGTAACAGGGGGCTGGGGGAATAATAATATTAAAGATAACAACAACAACAACAACAACAACATCAATAATAATAATAATAATAATAATAATAATAATAATATATATATAATAATAATAATAATAATAATAATAATAATAATAATAATAATAACAATATTAATTATAATCAAAGACAAAATAATAATAATAATAATAATAATAATAATAATAATAATAATAATAATAATAATAATAATAATAATAATAATAATAACAATAATAATAATAATAATAATAATAATATATATCTATAACTATGGCCATAATTTTTAAAGGGATGGACCGGTAAGCCAGCGGAAGGCCTCAGTCAGATGACCAAAAGCTCCAATGGCGGGTCATCATATCACTAAGACCCGCACCAGGAAACACTTGTCCTGAGTCCTGACAAATATTACCTAACCTAATAATAATAATAATAATAATAATAATAATAATAATAATAATAATAATAATAATAATAATAATAATAATAATAATAATAATAATATTACTAATAATAATAATAATAATAATAATAATAATAATAATAATAATAATAATAATAACAACAACAATAATAATAATAATAATAATAATAATAATAATAATAATAATAATAATAATAATCTTGATTTCTAGAAGTACATGTACAAGGTACGCAGACCATAGCTGACATCAGTGATATACTACTATATAGAAAGCCCCTTGTTATACAGAGAATTTCAGGCAAATTAGGTTAGTTTCATCCCTAGGATGCGACCCACACCTAACACCCAGGTACCTATTTTTACTGCTAGGTGAACATAGACAGCAGGTGCCTTAAGGAAACACGTTCTAATGTTTCCAGCCGTACCGGGATTGAGCCCCGGGCCTCAGTGTGTGAGCTGAGTGCGTTACCATTCCAGAAACGGGACAGGAAGGCAGTCAGATTCGATCCAAGGAAGGGGAGCGCAAATCTGATTCATTGGATTAAGAACCCCTCACCAGTATTAAGAACCCCTCACCAGTATTAAGAGCCCCTCAACAGTATTAAGAACCCCTCACCAGTATTAAGAACCCTCACCAGTATTAAGAACCCCTCACCAGTATTAAGAGCCCCTCAACAGTATTAAGAACCCCTCACCAGTATTAAGAACCCCTCACCAGTATTAAGAGCCCCTCAACAGTATTAAGAACCCCTCAACAGAATTAAGAACCCTCAACAGTATTAAGAACCCTCACCAGTATTAAGAACCTTCACCAGTATTAAGAACCCTCACCAGTATTAAGAACCCTCACCAGTATTAAGAACCCTCACCAGTATTAAGAACCCCCTCACCAGTATTAAGAACCCCTCACCAGTATTAAGAACCCCTCACCAGTATTAAGAACTCTCACCAGTATTAAGAACACTCACCAGTATTAAGAACCCGTCACCAGTATTAAGAACCCTCACCAGTATTAAGAATCTTCACCAGTATTAAGAACCCTCACCAGTATTAAGAACCCTCACCAGTATTGAGAACCCTCACCAGTATTAAGAACCCCTCACCAGTATTAGGAGCCCTCACCAGTATTAAGAACCCCTCACCAGTATTAAGAACCCCTCACCAGTATTTAGAACCCTCACCAGCATTAAGAACCCCTCACCAGTATTAAGAACCCCTCACCAGTATTAAGAACCCCTCACCAGTATTTGAACCCCTCACCAGTATTAATAACCCTCACCTGTATTAAGAACCCATCACCAGTATTAAGAACCCCGCATCAATATTAAGAACCCCTCACCAGTATTAAGAACCCCTCACCAGTATTAAGAGCCCCTCACCAGTATTAAGAACCCCTCACCAGTATTAAGAACCCCTCACCAGTATTAAGAACCCCTCACCAGTATTAATAACCCTCACCAGTATTAAGAACCCCTCACCAGTATTAAGAACCCCTCATCAATATTAAGAACCCCTCACCAGTATTAAGAACCCTCACCAGTATTAAGAACCCCTCACCGGTATTAGGAATCCCTCACCAGTATTAAGAACCTTCACCAGTATTAAGAACCCTCACCAGTATTAAAAACATATCAACAGTATTAAGAACCCTCACCAGTATTAAGAACCCCTCACCAGTATTAAGAACCCCTCACCAGTATTAAGGACCCCTCACCAGTATTAAGAACCCCTCACCAGTATTAAGAACTCTCACCAGTATTAAGAACCCTCATCAATATTAAGAAACCTCACCAGTATTAAGAACCCTCACCAGGATTAAGAACCTCTCACCAGTATTAAGAACCCTCATCAGTATCAAGAACCCCTCACTAGTATTAAGAACCCTAACCAGTATTAAGAACCCTTCACCAGTATTAAGAACCCCTCACCAGCACTAAGAACTATCACCAGTATTAAGAACCTCTCACCAGTATTAAGAACCGTCACCAGTATTAAGAACCCTCACCAGTATTAAGAATCGTCACCAGTATTAAGAACCCTTTACCAGTATTAAGAACCCTCACCAGTATTAAGAACCCTCACCAGTATTAAGAACCCCTCACCAGTATTAAGAACTCTCACCAGTATTAAGAATCTTCACCAGTATTAAGAACCCTCACCAGTATTAAGAACCCTCACCAGTATTAAGAACCCCTCACCAGTATTAAGAACCCTCACCAGCATTAAGAACCCCTCACCAGTATTAAGAACCCCTCACCAGTATTTAGAACCCTCACTAGCATTAAGAACCCCTCACCAGTATTAAGAACCCCTCTCCAGTATTAAGAACCCGTCACCAGTATTTGAACCCCTCACCAGTATTAATAACCCTCACCTGTATTAAGAACCCCTCACCAGTATTAAGAACACCTCATCAATATTAAGAACCCCTCACAAGTATTAAGAACCCTCACCAGTATTAAGAACCCCTCACCAGTATTAAGAACCCCTCTCCAGTATTAAGAACCCCTCACCAGTATTAATAACCCTCACCAGTATTAAAACCCCTCACCAGTATTAAGAACCTCTCATCAATATTAAGAACCCCTCACCAGTATTAAGAACCCCTCACCAGTATTAATAACCCTCACCAGTATTAAGAACTCCTCACCAGTATTAAGAACCCCTCACCAGTATTAAGAACCCTCACCAGTATTAAGAACCTCTCACCAGTATTAAGAACCCTCACCAGTATTAAAAACCCTCATCGGTATTAAGAACCGCTCACCAGTATTAAGAACCCTCACCAGTATTAAGAACCCTCACCAGCATTAAGAACCGTCACCAGTATTAAGAACCCCTCACCAATATTAAGAACCCTCACCAGTATTAAGAACCCTCACCAGCATTAAGAACCCCTCACCAGTATTAATAACCCTCACCAGTATTAAGAACCCCTCACCAATATTAATTAAGAACCCCTCATCAATATTAAGAACCCCTCACCAGTATTAATAACCCCTCACCAGTGTTAATAACCCTCACCAGTATTAAGAACCCCTCATCAATATTAAGAACCCCTCACCAGTATTAAGAACCCCTCACCAGCATTAATAACCCTCCCCAGTATTAAGAACCCCTCACCAGTATTAAGAGCCCCTCGACAGTATTAAGAACCCTCACCAGTATTAAGAACCCCTCACCAGTATTAAGAACCCCCCATCAATATTAAGAACCTTTCACCAGTATTAAGAACCCCTCACCAGTATTAATAACCCTCACCAGTATTAAGAACCCCTCACCAGTATTAAGAACCCTCACCAGTATTAAGAACCCCTCACCAGTATTAATAACCCTCAACAGTATTAAGAACCCCTCACCAGTATTAAGAACCCCTCACCAGTATTAAGAACCCTCACCAGTATTAAGAACCCCTCACCAGTATTGAGAACCCCTCATCCATATTAAGAACCCCTCACCAGTATTAAGAACCCCTCACCAGTATTAAAAACACCTCACCAGTATTAAGAACCCCTCACCAGTATTAAGAACCCCTCACCAGTATTAAGAACCCTCACCATTATTAAGAACCTCTCACCAGTATTAAGAACCCTCACCAGTATTTAAAACCCTCATCGGTATTAAGAACCGCTCACCAGTATTAAGAACCCCCCATCAATATTAAGAACCCTTCACCAGTATTAAGAACCCCTCACAAGTATTAAGAACCCCTCACCAGTATTAAGAACCCTCACCAGTATTAAGAACCTCTCACCAGTATTAAGAACCCTCACCAGTATTTAAAACCCTCATCGGTATTAAGAACCGCTCACCAGTATTAAGAACCCTCACCAGTATTAAGAACCCTCACCAGTATTAAGAACCCTCACCAGCATTAAGAATCCCTCACCAGTATTAATAACCCTCACCAGTATTAAGAACCCCTCACCAATATTAAGAACCTCTCATCAATATTAAGAACCCCTCACCAGTATTAACCCCTCACCAGTGTTAATAACCCTCACCAGTATTAAGAACCCCTCATCAATATTAAGAACCCCTCACCAGTATTAAGAACCCCCTCACCAGTATTAATAACCCTCCCCAGTATTAAGAACCCCTCACCAGTATTAAGAGCCCCTCGACAGTATTAAGAACCCTCACCAGTATTAAGAACCCCTCACCAGAATTAAGAACCCCCCATCAATATTAAGAACCCTTCACCAGTATTAAGAACCCCTCACCAGTATTAATAACCCTCACCAGTATTAAGAACCCCTCACCAGTATTAAGAACCCTCACCAGTATTAAGAACCCCTCGCCAGTATTAATAACCCTCAACAGTATTAAGAACCCCTCACCAGTATTAAGAACCCCTCACCAGTATTAAGAACCCTCACCAGTATTAAGAACCCCTCACCAGTATTGAGAACCCCTCATCAATATTAAGAACCCCTCACCAGTATTAAGAACCCCTCACCAGTATTAAAAACCCCTCACCAGTATTAAGAACCCCTCACCAGTATTAAGAACCCCTCACCAGTATTAAGAACCCCTCACCAGTATTAAGAGCCCCTCAACAGTATTAAGAACCCCTCACCAGTATTAAGAACCCTCACCAGTATTAAGAACCCCTCACCAGTATTAAGAGCCCCTCAACAGTATTAAGAACCCCTCACCAGTATTAAGAACCCCTCACCAGTATTAAGAGCCCCTCAACAGTATTAAGAACCCCTCAACAGAATTAAGAACCCTCAACAGTATTAAGAACCCTCACCAGTATTAAGAACCTTCACCAGTATTAAGAACCCTCACCAGTATTAAGAACCCTCACCAGTATTAAGAACCCCCTCACCAGTATTAAGAACCCCTCACCAGTATTAAGAACCCCTCACCAGTATTAAGAACTCTCACCAGTATTAAGAACACTCACCAGTATTAAGAACCCGTCACCAGTATTAAGAACCCTCACCAGTATTAAGAATCTTCACCAGTATTAAGAACCCTCACCAGTATTAAGAACCCTCACCAGTATTGAGAACCCTCACCAGTATTAAGAACCCCTCACCAGTATTAGGAGCCCTCACCAGTATTAAGAACCCCTCACCAGTATTAAGAACCCCTCACCAGTATTTAGAACCCTCACCAGCATTAAGAACCCCTCACCAGTATTAAGAACCCCTCACCAGTATTAAGAACCCCTCACCAGTATTTGAACCCCTCACCAGTATTAATAACCCTCACCTGTATTAAGAACCCATCACCAGTATTAAGAACCCCGCATCAATATTAAGAACCCCTCACCAGTATTAAGAACCCCTCACCAGTATTAAGAGCCCCTCACCAGTATTAAGAACCCCTCACCAGTATTAAAAACCCCTCACCAGTATTAAGAACCCCTCACCAGTATTAATAACCCTCACCAGTATTAAGAACCCCTCACCAGTATTAAGAACCCCTCATCAATATTAAGAACCCCTCACCAGTATTAAGAACCCTCACCAGTATTAAGAACCCCTCACCGGTATTAGGAATCCCTCACCAGTATTAAGAACCTTCACCAGTATTAAGAACCCTCACCAGTATTAAAAACCCATCAACAGTATTAAGAACCCTCACCAGTATTAAGAACCTCTCACCAGTATTAAGAACCCCTCACCAGTATTAAGGACCCCTCACCAGTATTAAGAACCCCTCACCAGTATTAAGAACTCTCACCAGTATTAAGAACCCTCATCAGTATTAAGAAACCTCACCAGTATTAAGAACCCTCACCAGTATTAAGAACCTCTCACCAGTATTAAGAACCCTCATCAGTATCAAGAACCCCTCACTAGTATTAAGAACCCTAACCAGTATTAAGAACCCTTCACCAGTATTAAGAACCCCTCACCAGCACTAAGAACTATCACCAGTATTAAGAACCTCTCACCAGTATTAAGAACCGTCACCAGTATTAAGAACCCTCACCAGTATTAAGAATCGTCACCAGTATTAAGAACCCTTTACCAGTATTAAGAACCCTCACCAGTATTAAGAACCCTCACCAGTATTAAGAACCCCTCACCAGTATTAAGAACTCTCACCAGTATTAAGAATCTTCACCAGTATTAAGAACCCTCACCAGTATTAAGAACCCTCACCAGTATTAAGAACCCCTCACCAGTATTAAGAACCCTCACCAGCATTAAGAACCCCTCACCAGTATTAAGAACCCCTCACCAGTATTTAGAACCCTCACTAGCATTAAGAACCCCTCACCAGTATTAAGAACCCCTCTCCAGTATTAAGAACCCGTCACCAGTATTTGAACCCCTCACCAGTATTAATAACCCTCACCTGTATTAAGAACCCCTCACCAGTATTAAGAACACCTCATCAATATTAAGAACCCCTCACAAGTATTAAGAACCCTCACCAGTATTAAGAACCCCTCACCAGTATTAAGAACCCCTCTCCAGTATTAAGAACCCCTCACCAGTATTAATAACCCTCACCAGTATTAAAACCCCTCACCAGTATTAAGAACCTCTCATCAATATTAAGAACCCCTCACCAGTATTAAGAACCCCTCACCAGTATTAATAACCCTCACCAGTATTAAGAACTCCTCACCAGTATTAAGAACCCCTCACCAGTATTAAGAACCCTCACCAGTATTAAGAACCTCTCACCAGTATTAAAAACCCTCATCGGTATTAAGAACCGCTCACCAGTATTAAGAACCCTCACCAGTATTAAGAACCCTCACCAGCATTAAGAACCGTCACCAGTATTAAGAACCCCTCACCAGTATTAAGAACCCTCACCAGTATTAAGAACCCTCACCAGCATTAAGAACCCCTCACCAGTATTAATAACCCTCACCAGTATTAAGAACCCCTCACCAATATTAATTAAGAACCCCTCATCAATATTAAGAACCCCTCACCAGTATTAATAACCCCTCACCAGTGTTAATAACCCTCACCAGTATTAAGAACCCCTCATCAATATTAAGAACCCCTCACCAGTATTAAGAACCCCTCACCAGCATTAATAACCCTCCCCAGTATTAAGAACCCCTCACCAGTATTAAGAGCCCCTCGACAGTATTAAGAACCCTCACCAGTATTAAGAACCCCTCACCAGTATTAAGAACCCCCCATCAATATTAAGAACCTTTCACCAGTATTAAGAACCCCTCACCAGTATTAATAACCCTCACCAGTATTAAGAACCCCTCACCAGTATTAAGAACCCTCACCAGTATTAAGAACCCCTCACCAGTATTAATAACCCTCAACAGTATTAAGAACCCCTCACCAGTATTAAGAACCCCTCACCAGTATTAAAAACACCTCACCAGTATTAAGAACCCCTCACCAGTATTAAGAACCCCTCACCAGTATTAAGAACCCTCACCATTATTAAGAACCTCTCACCAGTATTAAGAACCCTCACCAGTATTTAAAACCCTCATCGGTATTAAGAACCGCTCACCAGTATTAAGAACTCCCCATCAATATTAAGAACCCTTCACCAGTATTAAGAACCCCTCACAAGTATTAAGAACCCCTCACCAGTATTAAGAACCCTCACCAGTATTAAGAACCTCTCACCAGTATTAAGAACCCTCACCAGTATTTAAAACCCTCATCGGTATTAAGAACCGCTCACCAGTATTAAGAACCCTCACCAGTATTAAGAACCCTCACCAGTATTAAGAACCCTCACCAGCATTAAGAACCCCTCACCAGTATTAATAACCCTCACCAGTATTAAGAACCCCTCACCAATATTAAGAACCTCTCATCAATATTAAGAACCCCTCACCAGTATTAACCCCTCACCAGTGTTAATAACCCTCACCAGTATTAAGAACCCCTCATCAATATTAAGAACCCCTCACCAGTATTAAGAACCCCCTCACCAGTATTAATAACCCTCCCCAGTATTAAGAACCCCTCACCAGTATTAAGAGCCCCTCGACAGTATTAAGAACCCTCACCAGTATTAAGAACCCCTCACCAGAATTAAGAACCCCCCATCAATATTAAGAACCCTTCACCAGTATTAAGAACCCCTCACCAGTATTAATAACCCTCACCAGTATTAAGAACCCCTCACCAGTATTAAGAACCCTCACCAGTATTAAGAACCCCTCGCCAGTATTAATAACCCTCAACAGTATTAAGAACCCCTCACCAGTATTAAGAACCCCTCACCAGTATTAAGAACCCTCACCAGTATTAAGAACCCCTCACCAGTATTGAGAACCCCTCATCAATATTAAGAACCCCTCACCAGTATTAAGAACCCCTCACCAGTATTAAAAACCCCTCACCAGTATTAAGAACCCCTCACCAGTATTAAGAACCCCTCACCAGTATTAAGAACCCCTCACCAGTATTAATAACCCTCACCAGTATTAAGAACTCCTCACCAGTATTACGAACCTCTCACCAGTATTAAGAACCCTCACCAGTATTAAGAACCTCTCACCAGTATTAAGAACCCTCACCAGTATTTAAAACCGTCATCGGTATTAAGAACCGCTCAACAGTATTAAGAACCCTCACCAGTATGAAGAACCCTCACCAGCATTAAGAACCCTCACCAGTATTAAGAACCCCTCGCCAGTATTAAGAACCCTCACCAGTATTAAGAACCCTCACCAGCATTAAGAACCCCTCACCAGTATTAATAACTCTCACCAGTATTAAGAACCCCTCACCAATATTAAGAACCTCTCATCAATATTAAGCACCCCTCACCAGTATTAGTAACCCCTCACCAGTGTTAATAACCCTCACCAGTATTAAGAACCCCTCATCAATATTAAGAACCCCTCACCATTATTAAGAACCCCTCACCAGTATTAATAACCCTCCCCAGTATTTAGAACCCCTCACCAGTATTAAGAACCCCTCACCAGTATTAAGAACCCCCCATCAATATTAAGAACCCTTCACCAGTATTAAGAACCCCTCACCAGTATTAAGAACCCCTCACCAGTTTTAAGAACCCTCACCAGTATTAAGAACCTCTCACCAGTATTAAGAACCCTCACCAGTATTAATAACCCTCAACAGTATTAAGAACCCCTCACCAGTATTAAGAACCCCTCACCAGTATTAAGAACCCTCACCAGTATTAAGAACCCCTCACCAGTATTGAGAACCCCTCATCAATATTAAGAACCCCTCACCAGTATTAAGAACCCCTCACCAGTATTAAAAACCCCTCACCAGTATTAAGAACCCCTCACCAGTATTAAGAACCCCTCACCAGTGTTAAGAACCCCTCATCAATATTAAGAGCCCCTCACCAGTATCAAGGAACTTTATCGAAGAGTTGAAAACATATTAATGAGTTTAGTTAAAACAGAGTACAGCACAAGGATCCCATTGGAAATAAATTACTCTGACTTTTTTTAGATTATCCCAGGTAACATACACAGATATCTTGGTGTAGATGTACCCTTTAACAAATCCACTATACCACAACTAAACAAGAAATGTAAAGCTAGGCTAAATGCTCTCAAAGCTGTTGCTGGCTACAATCCCAACTATGGTGCTAATGTGAGAATCGTGAGAATGATGTACATAGCCTATGTTAGGTCCTTAATTGATTATGCTGCTCCCATGTTGATATTAGCTGGAGAAAGTTCCCTCCGACCCTTGGAGTTAATGCAAAATGAAGCTCTCAGGACTATTCTTGGCTGTCCCAGATCTACAAAAGTTCTTAACATGAGGAAGGAGCTTGGTATTTCTAGTATCAGTGATAGGATTGTTGAAATTAACACTGTACTCGGTATTAGAATGTTGAGAAACGAACCAGACACTGTCACAGTGAATCTTACCAAGTGTCTAGAGGTAAATACACACAGATCTAAATGGATTGTGAAAACGTGCAATTGCATTAAGTTTTATAACCTGTATGAACTGTATCACTGTAGGCAACAAGAGCATTTCACCCCTCCATGGAAGATGTGTTCATTTAATATCACATACCTACAAGTCCCTCCCAAGAAGCTCATTGCTAGTAATCCCTTCCTTAAATCTCTTGTTAGAGCAACTGCTCAAGAAGAAATTTTTCGCCTAGCTGGTAGTAATAAGTTATCACAAGTTATATACACTGATGGATCTAAACAGGAGTCTTCTGGCAGGGCTGCATCTGCTCTTGTTGCCACCTCCCTAGTTAAGAACGATAATAAATTTGTTGAGTTAGGCATAAGAATTAACAACTGGGCGTCTACACTGCAAACTGAATTGTTTGCAATCCTAAGGGCGCTAAAGCTAACCTATGACACTGAGCTTGACTCTATCATCATTACTGATTCTATGTCATCATTGAAGGCTCTTGGCTCATATAATGACTCCAACAACATGCTCATTGGGGAAGCCAGGTATAGATACTCAAAAATTAGGGACAAAGGAATTAATGTACAATTGCTATGGATCCCATCACACATTGGATTACTCCTTCATGATAAAGTTGATACGTTAGCCAAGAGTATCCAGAAGGAGAACGTAGAATATAACTTTGGTATAACTGTGTCTAGCATTAGGAATAATATTAGGAGAGAAGTAAATAATGAAGATGATTGTTATAGGAATGCAGTTAGAAGCCTGAGTAGATCTATAACCCACTATGATAACATGAACGTAGATAAGTATGTTTATGGAGCAACTTGCAATGTGAACAGACTGACTGATGTTGTAGTGGCCAGGCTTAGGCTTGGTTACAAGTACTTCTGGCAGTTTGGGAGACACACAGATGATGATCAAACTAAATGTAAATTATGTGATCAGGCATATGGTCACTCTCTTGAACACTATGTGCTTAATTGTCCACTTATTGAGGAATACAGAGACAGACAGTATAATAACCTATGTGACATGTCAAGATATCTTATTAATGAAAATAAGATACCAGATATACTAAGCAAATTTCCTAAATTTGCTTGTAACAGATAAGTGAACTATAGATATGTAGATATAAATCCATATGTATTCCTGTTAACCCTTTGGGGCCTAGTTCCTAGGCCTTTTGTGTATCCACATGCTCTCGCGCTACCGTCCACAGGATGGATATGGGGTGCACAATAAACTAGCCACTTCGGTGGCAAAATCAAAAAAGTCTAATCCTTAATAGGAATGACGGTGGTGTGTGTCTATGTAAGAAATGAATTAGCCTACAACACAAGACCTGATCTGAATGATAAACTGGCGATTCTATTGCTTGAGGTGATGTTACCCAAGATTAAACCAATCCTAGTAGGAACTAGCTACTGTCCTCACCACCCATGATCAATTCTTAGAGGATTTTTTCGAGAGTTTTTCCGGAATTAATAGCAATTCTGAGATATTGATAGTGGAAGATTTCAATATCTGTTTCCAACAGCAAAATAATGGGTTATGTAATAGGTATAAGCAAACTCTGGGATTATGTACTTACTTTCAACTAATTAATGCACCAACCAGGATCACACAGTTCTCAGCTAACATATTAGACTAGATCTTTTGTAATCTCTCTGCCAACATTAGCCAGTCAGGGGTCATTACCACAGGTCTTAGCGATCATGTAGTCACTTACCGTACCAGGAAAATCATTAGGGATCGGAATCTCATACAAAAGACAATTAAAATGAGGTCAGCTAGAAACTACAGCAAAGAAACACTGGTAAATAGGCTACAAAATTGTGACTGGACGATCATAACAGGTTTCACGGATGTAAATGATGCCTGGGAAAATTTCAAAGCAATGTTCACTACCATCCTTCATAATATTGCACCAGTTAAAGAGGTTAGGATTAAACGGACAACCGAACCCTGGATGACTATTGAGATATTAGATAATATGAAATTCAGAGACCAGTTGCTAAAAAGATTTAAGACAAACAGGCAGGATACTACAGCATTAAATGAATTCCAGAGAGTTAGGAACAGAGTGCAGAGACTCATAAAAGGAGCAAAGGCAAGGCACTATTGCTCAAAAATCGAAGAGTACAAGACTAACCCCAGAAAGCTCTGGCAACAACTAAAACAGTTGGGGTATAGCCAGAAACCCGCAGATAGATCTTACATAGTAAGTAAACTGCCAGTTGCATCAAATACCTTTAACACAGAGTTTTGATAACTAAAACATATTACGTTAAAAAGGGCATCACCCCTAACAGTTGCCATCTAATGACCTTGTTTGAGTGGTCCTCGAATATTAGCAATTGATCGAAAACTAACTCTCAAAAATCCATTTATATGGGCTCATTTCCATTACATTGGAATACTCTATTCACTCACAGGAAATACATTTTGAACTCCGATTTTTCATATGCTTGCCCACTCAAGGGTTAAACCTGACTAAGAACACAGGTCCTGTGGAAAATACTGTATATATTTTCCAGAAATACAGTAGTTATAAGTAAATAGATGACCATACTGTATTTAAAAGAATTATATTATGGAAAATGGGAAACTGGACCTGCGCCTGCGCAGACAGGACACTCGCCATCTTGGTTTTGAATTGGATACAACGTTAATATAAGGGGAAGAATTTTTCGTGCTCTAGAGGTTAAAATTGGATTGGCACCTCTCAAATAGGAGGCGAAATTGTTGGATGTGCATTCCTGCATAACTTGAGATATCAGACGACTGGACAAGACAGCTCCATGAACCTCAGATAAGCTCTCTAGATTTGTGTATAATTCTGGCCAGTGTTTTCATAAATTTAGTTAGTGAGGTTTTTCTGAGTATGATACAACTTAATATCCAGTCAAATTGGTGAGTGATATTAAGATATATTTTCCTTCTGTTATGTAATTGTGTATATATATATATATATATATAACCATTTATTATTTTTAATATACAGTCCACAAATTTATATATTTACCAGTATTCCTGGTGTATGCATATTTCATTTAATTAATAGGTCCAGAGCAACTTGTGGTTATGACAGTGGTAGGTATCGAAGGGGGACATTTCTGCGACCTATGTGTCCCAAATTCCTACTTGTCTATGTAACATTGATAAATAATAATTATCTTTGTTATCATTTACTGTTATGTACATAATTAGTTACAGTCAGGTAAATGCAATTTTCCATATTTAATTTGCCCGTTGGTCCTTCGAACCGGATGTAATTAGTGAAGTCATTAATTGGTTAATTACTTAATAATTATATGTGAAATGACAGAAGGAGGTGGATGTTAAGTTCACAAATTTATTTAATGTGTAGTGGATTATAATTATTACAACATTAATTTTGATATGTCAAGTCTGGCTAAGTTTATATTAATTTGCATAATATTAATTTGATAGACAATTCTGGCCAAGATTTGTATCTGTATGTGTAATTGATAAGCCAGGTATTGCTAAATATATTAATGTGTATAATATTAATTTTACTTTATGTGTAGTGGATTATAATTATTACAATATTAATTTGATAAGACAATTCTGGCCAAGATTTATATCAATGTATGTGTAATTGATAAGCCAAGTGTAACTAATTATATTAATGTGTATATTAATTTTGCTATGCCAAATTCTGGCAAGGATTTATTAATTTGTGTAATATTAATTTTGATGAGCCAAGTTTGTATTAATGTATATTTAAAATTTATATTACAGTCTTTTATATGTAATTGCTAAGCTCAAGTAGCTAGGATTTATTCGAAGGTAAGTTGTACTATTTACCTTTTTAAAGTACATAATTTAGTACATAATCAGTGTTATTAAGTTGAATTTAATACATTGCATCATGGCTGAAATTGAGGAAATTAATGTAGAAGACAAACATATGGAATATAGAGCAAAAAAAGCATAACTGCAAGCTAGAAAGGGTCATGTAACCAAGGCATATAATAAATGTTTGGAATTAATGAATCAAGAAACTGTGAATACTGATGATTTAAAATTGTATTTAGATGCTTTAGGGAATAGATATGATTCATACAAATTATATTACAACAAATATGAAGGAGATTTGTTAGTAAACTGTGTAGATGAGAGTGAAGTAGATCTTATGATTAATCAGTATTATGAATTAGAGGAAAAGATTCTTTCTTGTAAAAGTCAGGCCTTGAATAAATTAAAATGTGTAAACCAGGCAGTTAATCAATCTGCTCCAACAAATAAGATGTCTTTGCCAAAACTCCCAGAACTATGTTTACCTGTATTTAATCCTGGTGAAAATTGGGAGGAATTTTGGTCAGCTTTTAAAGCAGCTGTGCGTGACAGGAGTGACCTAGCCTGTGTAACTAAATTATTTTACCTCAAAGGACAGGTAAGAGGAGATGCTCACATACTCATACAAGCCTTTCCCAATGTAGATGACTCTTACAAGGAAGCAGTTGACTTGTTGAAGGTCACTTATGGTAATATAGAACAAAGTAGGTTGGATCTAGTGAATATCATTGTTAATTTAAAATCTCCAGATCACACTTACAAAGGTTTACAACAGTTTAGAGTTAAACTTGAGAGCACTCTCAAAACTTTAAGTAATAAATATAATCTGAAGGATTCAGATTGGTTATTGAGTGCCATGGTACAGAATAAATTAAGCTGTAAAACACTTGAATGGTTCTCGAATAAATATCAGAAGGGTTATTTTGGTCTGGAGTAAATAAGACTAGGTCTACAAGAATTAATTGTTCAGTTGCAGACCAGCCAACCAACTCATTTTAAAGATGCAACACATAATAACTCTGAGGTATCTGTCAAGTTTCACAAAGGGAAAAATTATCCCATTGTTAATAATCAAATTTCATTTCCTAAAAAGAGTTGCATAGGTGCATATCAAGTAGCAGGAATCAGAAATAATGATTCTCCACAAGGTAAGAAGAATAAGTACCCTCCTAAGAGTAGCCCAGTTAATAAGAAACCAATCAAAGAAAGGAGAGATTGTCTCTTCTGCAAGGGTACTCATTTTTCTAAGAACTGTTATGCAAAAATGTGGGATTGCTGGGGGCTTGAGCCTGATCTAAGGGCAAAGGTAAAAGTTACACACATCTCAAGCCCAAACCTGCCACCCAGGGCTATCCCAGTCAAAACAGAAAGCGCTAAACTGGTATGTGTACTTCAATGGGTTGGTAACAGAGGGTTAGGCAAAAATCCCAATTAGGAAAATATATCTATTTATTCACCATAACATAACATACACACTCTAAAAACCTTAATCCTAAACGCCCAAATGAGGGTACACAAGCAACAGCTGGCTGGAGGTCCAGCCACCATAACCACTAGGCCTAGTCAGCGCCAGGCCGTCACTACTCCACTACAAACCTCATTTCTTATTTCCTCACTCATCCCACAGCACCCTGACCATGTCAGAGCCTGGGTGAACATACAGGTAAGCCATAGGAGAGCCTATGGCTTGAGTTGGATAAACAAAATGAGTGCACAACCACAAACTTATCTTAAATACACAGCATCTCCGACGCCAGCCTCTACACACCATGCTAACATCACGTGACTCCCCCAAACCACGCTTACTCCGCATACCCAAACATCCTTGGAAAATAAATCATTAACAGAATTTCTTTATAATTACAGTTAGAGTACTTTACAGTACCCCCAAATGCACATTATCAATTATAAAATTATTCTTTACAACTATAATATTCATACTATTATGACACACTTCTCCACTATATGTACATTACGATGTCATGCAGAACCCTGCATAACACCCCCACCCCCAGACCATAGGTCTCACTCTGCTAGCGGGGTCCCTACGGACACCGCTAGGCAAAAAGAAAAAAACAATGAAAATAAGCCCCACATTAAGGTCTGAGGCAACAGGCAAAATGATAACTGGGGAATGACCACCATACAATCACGGTCTTTTGGTACTACAAATATGCAATATTAACAAACTGAGGTACTAGATTGCAGTCATATGAAACTCGCTGAACATAAAAGTGATCAAGTTCTATGCCCAACGAGCTCACAGTCACACTCTTAGACAGCTGTTTTAGGAAAAGGCACCATTACAACACAGTGCTGGCCAGGCACTGGCGTTGATGCATTTTACCTAAATTACATCAAGCAAACTTATAAACGAGCAAGTTAACTTTGTACAAAAGTGCCCCTGAGGAATGCCGTTTTATGAAGTAACACCAAAGTTCAGTATGTTGCAAGGCAGACCAAACTGTAGGTGCCACCAAAAAAACTTTTAAACAGTAAGTACATTTTCCAGGAGTTCAAAGAAAAGAAAAACAGATTTTACATGTTAAATTCTACTGAGAAAACAACATCACATTATCACTCCCATCTCACAGCAATCTTTAGTAAACAAAACTGGTTCCCCATGACACACCTCTGCGAGAATCAGGAGAGCACAGGAGAGGGGAAAATATCAGGCCCCCAAAAACAACGGGTGGATAGGCACATAAATCTTGTTGGTGGGACTGTGGCCGTAAAACCCTGGAGTCATCACTGAAGACCCCCAAAAGGTGGACCTCCCAGGCCGACACCTACATGTCATTCCAAGGACCCTGGAGTCACCCCAGCGGTGATCCAAAAAGGAAAAATTGAAAAAGAGTCCTGGAGAACCAAAACACCTCGGATCAAAAGACATGACCCAAACAGTGGAGGGCATCACCGCCAGCCCCACATTCACTAAAACGTTAGGTCCAACAGTCCCTATACCAACATAAAACAGAGGCGAGGCATTCCAGCCAACACCTAAAAAACGTAGCATACCTTACCTAGGCATGGCCTTTGATGTGACTACCCCCCTAAATACACACACACACTAGGGAATCCTGATACCTCCAGCTCCAGCTCAACCTGCCCTTCTCCTTTGGGTGGTCCAGGGTTCCATCTACTCGTCTACTGCAAATCACTGCAAAATAAGAATAGATAAGTGATCTATACACTACATTGTGCACTTTAAACACGAGACAAGGCATCAGCAACCACATTCTCCGCTCCCTTCACATAATGAATCACAAGATTAAGAGGTTGGAGAAACAAGGCCCACCTCGTAAGTCTCTGATTGTGGTTCCTCATTAAGTGAAGGAAACGTAAAGGATTATGGTCACTATACACAGTTATAGGGTGAACTGATGATGATATATACACCTCAAAATGTTGCACTGCCAACACTAAAGCAAGAGCCTCCTTTTCTATGGTGGCATAGTGCTGCTGGTGTTTCTTCAGTTTTGCCGAAAAGTAGCTGACTGGCAACAATTGTCCCTCTACTTCTTGCAGTAGTACAGCCCCAACACCAGTATCACTGGCATCTACTTGTAGAGAAAATGGCAATGTGAAATTAGGACTAGCCAGCACAGGAGCACTTGTAAGCAAAGCTTTTACATGTTCAAATGCCCTCTGACACTTCATATCCCACACAAATGTACACTTGGGGCTAGTCAGGTCAGTGAGTGGAGAGATCACCTTTGACAAATTTGGACAGAACTTTCTATAAAATGTTACCATGCCCACAAAACGCATAACCTCCTTCCGGGTCTTTGGTACAGGATAATTGTCTATAGCCTCCACCTTGGCATTCACTGGGGCCACCTTCCCCTGGCCAATAACATGTCCTAGAAAAGTTACCTGGGCTTGCCCGAAAACACTCTTTGCCAAATTAACTGTGAGCTGAGCACCAGCGAGCCTAGAGAAAAGCTCTCTAAGCTGCCTTACATGCTCTGACCAACAGTCGCTAAAAATAACCAGGTCATCAATATAACACCTCACGCCCTTTAGGCCACGTATAACTTCCTGCATTCTGCGTTGAAAACAGGAGGGTGCATTACGAAGCCCAAAGGGGAGAACTTTGTACTGAAAAAGCCCATCTGGCGTTACAAAAGCAGAGATGTCACTGGCACGTGGGGTTAAAGGTATCTGGTAATAACCCTTCAACAGGTCTAACTTACTTACATATTTAGCTCCCCCCACTGCATCAATGACATCATCCATTCTGGGAAGAGGAAAACAATCGGCCTTAGTTATTAAATTAACCTTACGGTAGTCAGTGCACATCCTCATGGTGCCATCTGGTTTGGGAACCATCAGACAGGGGGATGCCCACTCACTCTCGCTTGGTATTATTAAATCATTGTCAAGTAAAAATTTCACCTCCTTCTCCATACTTTTTCTCTTTTGTGGGTTCATTCTGTAAGGGACCTGCCGAATTGGTTCAGCTTCCCTTACATCTATATCATGGGGCTTTAGCTTGCTTACACGAGGGATATCCCCAAACAAATCCTCAAAATTCCAGAGAAGCTGAACCATCTCAGCAACCCTTTCCTTACTAAGACCTAACATACATTGTGAAGGATCTTTTAACAATGCCCTGTTACTAAGGTGTACATCTGTGGCCCCCTGTGCATCAGTGTCCACCCCTGGGTCACCTACTATATTTACACATGCCACACCTCTTTGGTGGTACCTTTTCAGCCTGTTTATATGTACCACCCGTTCAGACTTCCGTAGCCCAGGTGTGTGAATTCTGTAATTTTGATCTGTGACCTTTTCCACTACCTTGTACGGCCCACTGAACTTTGCTTTTAAGGCATTACCAGGCACCGGCTCCAATGCTAGTACCTCCTCTCCCACTTCAAAGGTACGAGGCACAGCCTTGCGGTCAAATTGTTTCTTCATCTTGGTTTGGCTGATGTGCAGGTTCACAGCCACCAGATGCTTCATGTGAGCCAAACGGTCTCTGAAAGTGAGAAAATCCTCCGAGGGGGCAGCCTCACAATCTTCACCAAGCCAGTAATCCTTCAAAATCGTCAGTGGTCCCCATACCTGGTGACCATAGATCAGTTCGAAGGGACTATAGTGTAATGAGTCCTGAATGCTGTCCTGCACGACAAATAAAAGGAGGGGGATACCGTCATCCCAGTCGTTCTGGTACTGGGCACAATAAGCCCGCAGCATAGTTTTGAGAGACTGGTGAAACCGCTCCACAACCCCTTGACTCTCTGGGTGATAGGCAGTGGAGGTCTTCATTTTAATATTAAACTCCCCCAAAACCATGCGAAAATGTTGAGATGTAAAATTTGACCCCTGATCTGTTTGAATTTCCTTAGGGATCCCGACCTGCGTAAAAAATTTCACCATTGCTCTCAAGACCACGCGTGTTGTAATCTTACGTAGTGGAATGGCCTCCGGAAACCTGGTAGAGGAACAAATAATAGTAAGTAAGTACTGGTTTCCCATCTTGGTCCTGGGTAGCGGCCCCACACAATCCACCACCAGCCTGCTAAAAGGTTCTCCGGCTACTGTAATAGGGTTAAGAGGGGCAGGTTTAATTCCCTGATTAGGTTTTCCTACCCTTTGGCAAACTGGGCATGATTCTACATACTTACCCACTGATTCCCATACCTGGGGCCAGTAAAAATGTTTAGAAATCTTGCCCATAGTCTTTTTAACACCTAAATGTCCTCCCATGGGAACATCGTGGGCCAAACACAAAACCTGATACCTAAATGGTTCCGGCACCACCACTTGGTAGAGTGCCTGCCGTGCTCCATCATTAGATGTCGCATCCGATAGGGTCTTTCGCATTAAAATACCGTCTGCAAAAAAGAAACATTTAGTTAGTTGAGAGGCCTCTTCCTCGGTAACAGCAGATGACCGAATAGCTTTTAGGGTGTCGTCACACCCCTGGGCCTCGATCAGCTGCTCTCGAGTAGGAGTCGCCCCCCCCCTATACCAGCTCCAAGACCCCCACTCAAACAGGGTCTTGCCTGGGATGGTTCATCACAACCCCGAGCCAACTGCAGGCTAGGCTCGAGGAATAGATTTCCCAAACCCAAATCATCCCCAGGATCTAACGAGTCACAGAGAGAGACTGCCCTCTTATCTTTTGACATTTTCCTGGTTACTGCACACACCGGAAATAACTCGGGCAAGGTAGCCCTAGCTTTTTCCTCCCAACTCTGTGAGGCTGGGTCCCTCCAAACCAGAGGTTCCTCACTTTCAAGACAACCCATGACATTATTGCCTAAGAGTATGTCAACCCCTGCACAAGGTATATCCTCTGTGATACCTACAGCTAAGTAACCACACTGGTATGCAGACTCCACCCATAACCTGTGCACTGGAGTCTTGACAGGGCATCCTGTAATTCCTTTGAGCAAAACGTCCAACCCAGTGTATGTGTCATCCGACACTGGCAGTATGCCCCTACGAAGCAAAGTGTATGTGCTACCAGTGTCCCTCAAAGACATAACACCTGTTACCCTACCTTCATTTTGGTGTAAGGCCACGGTGGACTTGCTTGTAAAGACCTTCATCCGAGGGTCCAAACCTGCTGAGTTACCTGATATACCCGGAGGTGGTGCTTCAATATTAGCTACCATGTGGGTACCTGGTGTATCTACCTGAGAAACTCCAGCAAGCGCCTGATCTCTAAGCATCTTCTCGCAATACGGCTGCAGATGGCCCTGTTTATGACAATAAGTACAGTAATATGGTTTAAAGGCCCCCTGCCCTTTTGACCTAGGTTGGATCCCTTGGTTCTGGTGAACTGGGCTCGTCCCACCTGTTCCTTGTAGTCCTGGACCTGTGACAGCTGACTTAAAACCTCCTCGTGTGGGTACTGGTAAATTAGGGTTATTAAAACTCTTGTGGTTATTAGGCTGATAGATGGGTGGCTTAAACTTCTGAAATTTCTTATTCCTATTCTTCTCGCAATACGGCTGCAGATGGCCCTGTTTATGACAATAAGTACAGTAATATGGTTTAAAGGCCCCCTGCCCTTTTGACCTAGGTTGGATCCCTTGGTTCTGGGGAACTGGGCTCGTCCCACCTGTTCCTTGTAGTCCTGGACCTGTGACAGCTGACTTAAAACCTCCTCGTGTGGGTACTGGTAAATTAGGGTTATTAAAACTCTTGTGGTTATTAGGCTGATAGATGGGTGGCTTAAACTTCTGAAATTTCTTATTCCTATTGGTGGGTGGAGAAAACTTACCATTATTAGTATGTAGGGTGTGGTAACTACTACCAAATTTTTGGTTAGCTAAAAATCTGTCACCCAGCTCTAAAGCATTATTAAAATCATCAAGATCCTTCTCCTCAAGATATGCCTTAAGGTCAGAAGGAACATTTCCCAAAAGATCCTCTAACAAAATTAAGGTAATTACACCTTCATAATTGCCTACCACCCCCTTTGAGCGACACCACCTATTTAGAAGTGACATCTTCTCCTTACCATATTCCACCAAAGACTGCCCTGACTGAAACTTTAGTCCTCTGAATTTCTGCCGGTACCTTTCCGGCAACATTTGATAAGCCAGTAAAACTACCTCTTTTAGCTTATGATAATCAGAAAAGGCAGATCCTTCTAAAGAACTAATAGCCTGTAACCCTTTACCAACTAATTGGGTTCTTGCTAATGTCGCCCATTCCTTTTCCGGCCAAACTTGGGATTTGGCCGCACTTTCAAATAGCAGAAAAAACTGGTCTGGGTCTTTCTCTAGGAATTTGGGCACAAATTTTATGGCTTTATCCAAATGAAAAACATCTACCCTCGTGTCTGTGTCTGGGTGAGAAGCAAGCTGCCTCTCTTTAACTCTTTCTTGAGCCCTAAGCTCCTCTAAGGCTCTCTGTTCCTGGATCTTTGTGCGCTCAATCCTTAACCATTCCTTTTCTTCTGCAACTAGGGCTAATTTCATTTGTAAAATTACTGCTTCCTTATCCAGGTCCCTATCATGGGGATTTGATTCAATGTCACCTTCCAAATGCATGTCATCCTCAGAATTTTCACCAGTGTCAGCCATTTTGGGAAATAATTGCACCAAATCTTACTACCAGCCACAGAACTTACTGATATAAAATAATAAAGCACACAGCAAGGTACATATACTGAAGTAGTATATTCACAAGGAGTTGTCATGTGACTCCCTCAAATTAAACAGGATTTCACACAAAAAGAAAACCCTGGCAGAAAAAAAAATAAGAGCTACTGCACCTGCAAAGGTAAATTATTCCCAGAAATTTAGGTGAGCAAAACCAACTAAAAATCAGCAAGATTGTACCTGCAAGGGTAAATTATGCACAAAATATGAAGTATTAATAACACCCTAAAATAGAGTATTAATTAATAATAACACCCTAAAACCAGCAATATTATACAGAAAGGTAAATTATTCACAGGGTATTAATTAATAATAACACCCTAAAAACCAGCAATATTATACAGAAAGGTAAATTATTCACAGGGCATTAATTAATAATAACACCCTAAAAACTAGCAATGTTGCACACAAAAGTAAATTATTCACAGGGTATTAATTAATAATAACACCCTAAAAACCAGCAATATTGCAAACAAAGGTAAATTATCATTTCAGTGTGAGTGTTATAGTGAATGCTTCCTCTGACCAACCCAGTAAAGAATGATTATTGACTTTAAAGGTTGCAAACTTGAATTACCACATAAAATTTGATAATTCTCCCATATACAGGCCCCTATGTTATGCAAAAATGTGGGATAGCTGGGGGCTTGAGCCTGGTCTAAGGTCAAAGTTAAAAGTTACACACCTCTCAAGCCCAAACCGGCCACCCAGGGCTATCTCAGTCGAAACATTTCATAAAACGTAAATGTCTTGATGGTATGAAAGTACAGATGGGAGATCCCACAACTTTAAAATTATCTGGTTTTCTCTCGGATAAAAGGGCTCAATTGTATGACACTGTTTATGTAACTGTCAGGTTGGGCAATGAGAAAAAACGTGTTAATGCAGTAATTGTAGATAGACTTCCAGAGAAAATATCTACAGTAGGGCTTAGTAAAGCTACAGAAAGACTTTCACATAATGTAAATTTAGCACCTTCTGGGGTAAGTGATGATTCTGTAGGCCCAATAAATATTTTGATAGGTAGTGACTATTATGCCTCCTTTGTAAAGGGTATGGTAAAGAAATGTGGTGTCACCCTTTTGAAGACTGCAGGAGGCCATGTAATGTATGGTAGGATTCCTCGTAATAATAATTCATGACTAGAGGAAACTACAAATACCATAACTGTGTCTTACTCATGAAGTCGTGCCCCAGTATAATTCTTCCATAGAGGATGGTGTTGAGCCAGTGCATAAATTGTGGGAATTAGACAGCATTGGAATAAATGTAAATGAAGAAAGTCCAGACGATTCTTTTACTCAGGAACAATACCTGAGAGATGTAAAATTTGAATCTGGACAATACTGGGTACGACTTCCGTGGAGACTGAACCATCCAGAATTGCCCACTAATTACAGAATGGCATATGGACAGTTAAAGGCTCAGCTCCGCGAACTGAGTAAGACACCAGAATTGTTAACTGCCTATAATGATATAATTGCTGAGCAGTTAATTAATAAATTTATAGAAGAGGTACCTCCTGAGCAAGCCAAAATTTATGGTCACTATTTGCCACATCACGGAGTGAAGAAGGATTCTAAGACCACTCCTCTGAGGATTGTGTTTAATTGTAGTGCCAGGAGTAACAAAAATGTACCTAGTTTAAATGACTGTTTGATGACAGGTCCGTCGTTGACGGAAAAATTAGGAGATATCTTATTAAATTTCAGGATGAAAGAATTATGCCTTTATGGCTGACATAAGTAAAGCTTTCCTAAGAGTGGGTTTACAAGAGGCTGACCGGGATTGTACCCGCTTCTTATGGCCTGAGAATCCTATTGACCCACTTAGCCCTCTGAAAACCTTTCGCTTTAGGAGCATATTATTTGGTGCTACATCCAGTCCGTTCCTACTTCAAGCGACGATAAATGCACACCTTAAATGTACGGGAAGTCCATTGAGTAAAGTAATGAGCAAACAATTTTATGTGGACAATTTCCTGGGTGTGACGTCAACTGAAGAGGAACTGTTAATGACTTATGGAGAGGCTAATAAAATAATGCAAAGTGCAAATATGCCTCTGAGGGAATGGAATAGTAATTCGTCCAAATTAAAGGACAAAATAAGTAAAGATTACCCTGGAGATGAAGTGCCAAAATGTAGTAATGTATTGGGATTAACTTGGGATACTGAGAGAGATTTGTTAATGTTAAAACCTAATAATTACAGTATGCCCAATAAATTAACTAAGAGAGTTTTGCTTGCTGAAGTTTCCAAATGTTTTGATCCACTAGGTTTAGTGTCACCCCTTACTATAAGAGGGAAATTATTAATTCAGGAAGCATGGAAACTTAAATGTGCTTGGGATGAAATTCTACCTGAGGAATTCATTAACAGGTGGGATGAATTAATTGGTGATTATGAAAAAATTCCAATGTTGGAGTTCCCATGCCAGGTGGCCAATCCAAATGGGAAAAATGTACTCCACATTTTTTGTGATGCTTCAAAATTGGCATATGGAGCAGTTGCTTACCTTCAATGTAATAGTGTTATTTCTCTTGTTATGTCTAAGGCTAAAGTGTCTCCAATTAAATCACGTACCTTACCTCAGTTGGAATTAACAGCCATTTATGTAGGTGTCAAATTAGCTAATTATATAAGAAATAAGTTGCAGGAGATAAATATTAGCGACACTGTAATTTGGTCTGATAATGAGGTATCCTTACAATGGATTCGTAATGGAAACAGTAAAATTGTGTACGTACAAAACAGAGTCGCTGAAATTAATCAGATGCAAGAGAAGTATAATAGTTTGGGTCAGCATATGTTAACATTTAATCATATACCTGGTGAGGAGAATCCAGCTGATTTCTTGTCTCGAGGTTTACCTTATGCTAAATTTGTAAATGCTGTATCATGGTTTAAAGGACCGAGCTGGTTGGTAAATAAAGCTAATTGGCCTGTACAAAAGGCGTATATTGCTCCTGTTGAAATTACTGTGACCACCGCTCCAATAGTTTGTCCTTCCTTAGCCATTGATATAAATAGGTATTCTTCTTTACCCAAACTAATCAATGTAACTAAGTTGGTGTTTAAATTTCTAAACAAGATGAATATTTCATATAAGTTTTCACATCCTCTTGAATATTGGATAAAGAGGGTACAGGAGGAAATCTATGGAAATGAGATTAAATTGATGATGGAAAGAAAAATTGTGAAAGGTTCCATAATAGAGAAATTGGGGCTGTATTTAGAGAACAATGTAATTAGGTGCAGAGGTAGGTTACAAAATGCTGAATTGGGTGATTATGCTAAACACCCTATCTTACTGCCCAAAACTCATCATCTAACAAATTTAATTGTTCTAAATGCCCATAAAAATGTAATGCATGGTGGGGTACAAGATACCTTAAATTGTATTAGGGAAACTTTCTGGATTCCACAAGGACGGCAAAGTGTAAAAAGGGTGATTAAATCTTGTGTAATATGTCGCCGTGTGGATGCCAGATCCTATATGTACCCAGGTCCTCCACCATTGCCAAATGAGCAATTTGAGTCATTTAGCAACGAACTCCGCCCGGCCGCAGTGTGGAAAATACTGTATATATTTTCCAGAAATACAGTAGTTATATGTAAATAGATGGCCATACTGTATTTAATAATATTTATGTCATAGAAAATGGGAAACTGAGCCTGGGGAGAAGGGACAGTCGCCATTTTGTTTGAATTGGATACAACGTTAGTGTAATGGGAAGAATTTTTCGTGCTCTAGAGGTTAAAATCGGGCTGACACTTCTCAAATAGGAGGCGAAATTGTTGGATGTGCATTCCTGCATAATTTGAGAATCAGGCGACAGGACAAGACAGCTCCAGGAACCTCAGATAAGCTCTAAATTTATGTTTAATTCTGGCCAGTAAATTTTTCATAAATTTAGGCAGACAGTGAGGTTTTCTGAGTATGATACACCTTAATCTCCAGTCAAATTGGTGAGTGATATTAAGATATTCTCTTTCTGTTATGTAAATGTGTGTACATATAATCCCTTTTTAATTTTAATGTACAGTCCACAAATTTATATATTTACCAGCATTTCTGGTGATGTATATTTCATTTGTAATTAATAGGTCCAGAGCAACTTGTGGATATGACAGTGGTAGGTATCGAAGGGGGACATTTTTTGCGACCTAGGTGTCCCAAATTCCTACTTGTCTAGCTGATAAATAATAATTATCTTTGTTCATTTACTGTTATGTAAATAATGATACATTCAGATAAATGTAATTTTCCACAGTAATAAAGTGAATTCAGATAAGATGGCCAGCATAAATAAACAATAAAGATATATATGATATATGTTAGTACTATAATGGCCTAATATATATATATAATATATATATTAATAAGTAAGTAAGTAAGTTTATTCAGGTATACACAAATACAGTTACATAGAATTATCATACATAGCAGCATATGTGTAGAGAACCTAGGATAACCCAAAAAAGTCAGACAGAGTGACTTATTTCCATTGGGGTCCTTTTACCTTATTATTATAATATAAAGGTTATAATATTTTCTTATTATTCTATAATGAAGATAACATCTTATTATCATACTAAAAAGACTATCTACTACACGAGGGTCATTAAGACTATCTACAATACGAGGGTCATTACTAGGAATAAGGTAAAATTTACACGTATGTTAGCTAAAAAATAGAAAATCATTCCCCTCCCTTTCTGTAGCTACATTCATCAGACACCTTTTGGCACTCTTCTTGAACTGGTTCATGCTATGACTGGCTTTGACATGTGCGGGTAGTCTGTTCCATTCCTTTATTGCTGTACAATAAAAGGTGTTTGAAGCCTGGCCACTGACTGTGGGTACTACAAAGTTGTGCTCTCTCCCCCTAGTACTATGATTGCTTTGGTTCCCAACCTTGACAAAATTGACAGCAAGATATTCTGGACACTGTTTGTGAGCAATTTTATAAACATGATTTAGCTTCAGTTGTTTTACTCTGTCTTCAACATTCAGCATATCCAACTGCTGTAATTCATCCTGGCCTACATGTTCTCTTGGTCCCAGCCCCAGGATGAATCTTACGATTTTGTTCTGGGTGATTTGCAGTCTATCTTTCAGTTTTTTTGTCAAGGCAGAGTACCATGAAGAGCAAGCGTAATCCATATGGCATTGTATAAGGGCTAGACATAGGGTCCTGCGAGCCTCAGTAGGTAGACACTGTGCTTGTCTATACAGGAACTTCAGTCTGGCATTCGCTTTCTTTACTACACTGTTCCCTATCAATTCTCCTGACATGCATGGGTCAAAGGGGATTCCCAGATATTTTACTGATGAAACCAAAGTGATGGGCTCCCCATTACACTGAACATTAAAATTATTTACCCTTCTCAGTTTATGTTTCGTGCCAAAGAGAATGGCTTCAGTTTTCCCTAGGTGTAATGATAGTTTGTTGTCTACTAACCATTTGCTGCAGGACTCCAGTTCCAGTGTTAAAACATTAGCAATATCTTGTGGGTCTTTACCTGACACTAACAGAGCACTGTCATCTGCATACAGTAGGAGTTTGCACTTGACACTGATAGGCATATCATTGACATAACATAAGAATAATAAGGGACCCAGAATACTACCTTGGGGAACTCCACATGTTATCGGCAGGGGTTCTGATTCCGTTTTGTTGATTTTGACTATTTGTCTCCTGTTGCTAAGGTAGGACTTAAACCAGTCTACAGAACCTATACCGATAGCTTGAAGTTTCTTACATAATATATTGTGGTTGACAGTATCGAAGGCCTTTTGCAGGTCTAAGGTTACCATACCTATGAGGTTCCCCTTTGACATTTCAGTTCTCAGGTAATCCATCAGATTAATAAGGGAGGTGTCGGTTGAGTAGGATCTTCTAAAGCCCGATTGATAGCTATGGAGAATGTTGTTGTCATTAAGGTACTTAACTACTTGAGAATACACCGCCCTCTCTAGAATTTTAGATATTATACTGAGTATACTAACAGGCCTATAGTTGCTTACATCAGACCTATTATTTTTCTTGAAGATAGGAGTAACTCTGGCCTCCTTGAACCCCTCCGGTACGGTATTAGTGGTGATTGATAGATTTATTATGTGAGCAATAGGGATTGACAGTTCAGAAGCACCATCTTTTAGGAACTTAGACGGGATGTTATCAGGGCCTGTGCTCTTAGTTGGGTTTAACCTGCTTAGTTCTTTTTGAATAAAGTCATGAGATACACTTACTAGTTGACAACTGTTTGGGGTTACCCCTTTATTGGTATAGTATGTTTGAAACTTATCAGAGTCTGTGTTAAAGGTATTTGATGCAGCTGGTAGTTTACTTACTAGTGTTGATGCAACAGATGTGTAGTAGGAATTAAAGCAATTTGCCACCTTAGATGTTTCGTGGCATACCTCATTATCGATAGTGAGTACTATGTTAGACCTATCTACTGGCTTATGGCTATACCCCAACTGTTTTAGTTGTTGCCAGAGCTTTCTGGGGTTATGCTTATACTCTTCAATTTTTGAGCAATAGTGCTTTGCCTTTGCTCCTTTTATAAGTCTCTGTACTCTGTTCCTCACCCTTTGGAATTCATTTAGTGCTGCAATATCCTGTCTGTTTGCTTTAAATCTTTTTAGCAGCTGGTCTCTGAATTTCATATTATCTAATATCTCAGTAGTCATCCAGGGTTCAGTTCTTCGTTTAATCCTAACCTCTTTAACTGGTGCAATATTATCAAGGATGGTAGTGAACATTGTTTTGAATTTTTCCCAGGCATCGTTTACGTCCGTGCATAATATAAAGGTTATAATATTTTCTTATTATTCTATAATGAAGATAACATCTTATTATCATACTAAAAAGACTATCTACTACACGAGGGTCATTAAGACTATCTACAATACGAGGGTCATTACTAGGAATAAGGTAAAATTTACACGTATGTTAGCTAAAAAATAGAAAATCATTCCCCTCCCTTTCTGTAGCTACATTCATCAGACACCTTTTGGCACTCTTCTTGAACTGGTTCATGCTATGACTGGCTTTGACATGTGCGGGCAGTCTGTTCCATTCCTTTATTGCTGTACAATAAAAGGTGTTTGAAGCCTGGCCACTGACTGTGGGTACTACAAAGTTGTGCTCTCTCCCCCTAGTACTATGATTGCTTTGGTTCCCAACCTTGACAAAATTGACAGCAAGATATTCTGGACACTGTTTGTGAGCAATTTTATAAACATGATTTAGCTTCAGTTGTTTTACTCTGTCTTCAACATTCAGCATATCCAACTGCTGTAATTCATCCTGGCCTACATGTTCTCTTGGTCCCAGCCCCAGGATGAATCTTACGATTTTGTTCTGGGTGATTTGCAGTCTATCTTTCAGTTTTTTTGTCAAGGCAGAGTACCATGAAGAGCAAGCGTAATCCATATGGCATTGTATAAGGGCTAGACATAGGGTCCTGCGAGCCTCAGTAGGTAGACACTGTGCTTGTCTATACAGGAACTTCAGTCTGGCATTCGCTTTCTTTACTACACTGTTCCCTATCAATTCTCCTGACATGCATGGGTCAAAGGGGATTCCCAGATATTTTACTGATGAAACCAAAGTGATGGGCTCCCCATTACACTGGACATTAAAATTATTTACCCTTCTCAGTTTATGTTTCGTGCCAAAGAGAATGGCTTCAGTTTTCCCTAGGTGTAATGATAGTTTGTTGTCTACTAACCATTTGCTGCAGGACTCCAGTTCCAGTGTTAAAACATTAGCTATATCTTGTGGGTCTTTACCTGACACTAACAGAGCACTGTCATCTGCATACAGTAGGAGTTTGCACTTGACACTGATAGGCATGTCATTGACATAACATAAGAATAATAAGGGACCCAGAATACTACCTTGGGGAACTCCACATGCTATCGGCAGGGGTTCTGATTCCGTTTTGTTGATTTTGACAATTTGTCTCCTGTTGCTAAGGTAGGACTTAAACCAGTCTACAGAACCTATACCGATAGCTTGAAGTTTCTTACATAATATATTGTGGTTGACAGTATCGAAGGCCTTTTGCAGGTCTAAGGTTACCATACCTATGAGGTTCCCCTTTGACATTTCAGTTCTCAGGTAATCCATCAGATTAATTAGGGAGGTGTCGGTTGAGTAAGATCTTCTAAAGCCCGATTGATAGCTATGGAGAATGTTGTTGTCATTAAGGTACTTAACTACTTGAGAGTACACCGCCCTCTCTAGAATTTTGGATATTATACTGAGTATACTAACAGGCCTATAGTTGCTTACATCAGACCTACTATTTTTCTTGAAGATAGGAGTAACTCTGGCCTCCTTGAACCCCTCCGGTACGGTATTAGTGGTGATTGATAGATTTATTATGTGAGCAATAGGGATTGACAGTTCAGAAGCACCATCTTTTAGGAACTTAGACGGGATGTTATCAGGGCCTGTGCTCTTAGTTGGGTTTAACCTGCTTAGTTCTTTTTGAATAAAGTCATGAGATACACTTACTAGTTGACAACTGTTTGGGGTTACCCCTTTATTGGTATAGTATGTTTGAAACTTATCAGAGTCTGTGTTAAAGGTATTTGATGCAGCTGGTAGTTTACTTACTAGTGTTGATGCAACAGATGTGTAGTAGGAATTAAAGCAATTTGCCACCTTAGATGTTTCGTGGCATACCTCATTATCGATAGTGAGTACTATGTTAGACCTATCTACTGGCTTATGGCTATACCCCAACTGTTTTAGTTGTTGCCAGAGCTTTCTGGGGTTATGCTTATACTCTTCAATTTTTGAGCAATAGTGCTTTGCCTTTGCTCCTTTTATAAGTCTCTGTACTCTGTTCCTCACCCTTTGGAATTCATTTAGTGCTGCAATATCCTGTCTGTTTGCTTTAAATCTTTTTAGCAGCTGGTCTCTGAATTTCATATTATCTAATATCTCAGTATTCATCCAGGGTTCAGTTCTTCGTTTAATCCTAACCTCTTTAACTGGTGCAATATTATCAAGGATGGTAGTGAACATTGTTTTGAATTTTTCCCAGGCATCGTTTACGTCCGTGCAACTTGTTATCTCTGTCCAGTCACAATTGTGTAGCCTATTTACCAGTGTTTCTTTACTGTAGTTTCTAGTTGACCTCATTTTTATTGTCCTGTGTAGGCCTATCCTATCCCTAGTGATTTTCCTGGTGCAGTAAATGATGAAATGATCACTAAGACCTGTGGTAATGACGCCTGACTGACTAATGTTCTCAGAGCGGTTACAAAGTATGTGGTCAATTAGGGTGGCTGAGAACTGTGTGATCCGGGTTGGTGTATTAATTAGTTGAGTGTAACTATTTAAACCTAGAATTTGCTTATACCTTTTGCATAGCCCGTTATTTTGCTGCTGAAAACAGATATTGAAGTCGCCCAGTATTATTGTCTCGCAATTGTTTTCAACTCCGGACAAGACTCTGGAAAAGTCTTCTAAGAACTGGTCCTGGGTAGGAGGGCGGTAACTAGTTCCTACTAAGATGGGTTTGGTCTTGGGAAGCAGCACTTCAAACCATAGAATCTCCATTTTTCATGCGTACTTTAGTACAGTGTATGCACCTGTTTGGTAGTGTTTGAGATAATAATAATGGCTGTATTGTCTCACATTGACCTATGTATGCATTACATATGGAGTTAAGGTTATCATCCCTAGCTACTAGACCGTCATTATCACCGTCATTTATCTGTCTGTTTTGCCTCTGCACAATAGTTTGAGGTCCTGGATTAATTTGGATATCACCACTTAAGAGCGCTACAATAAGAGCTATGTGCCACTGTTTTTGTTTGGGTATGCGGTGTTGCCATACCTTGCGGCGATAGTGAGATTTACTTTTCTGGTAGGATGGCAACTGTTGGGCTTTTAAAGTCCAGGGTGCTGTTACTCCATTCACCTTTTCCAGCCCCCATGACTGATTTCTTTCTTCATGGAATTGAAGAAGAAAGATAAATATAATTATGGCAGCCTGTACCCCCCTAATGCCTGCCATTTTCACTCTTCGCTCTTTTACTCATATACAATAATATTTATTTCTCTTTTCCAGTCCCTAGTACACTTAGTATCTGCTTTAGCAATCACCACTGAATTACTAGTAAAATTTCCTCTTCAAAACCCTCTTCACTGCTCACTTTTCCCTTAACTTCACAAACCCCTTACAGTTAACCCCTTATTACACACTCCCCTTCCCACCTCGCTTCACAGTCTGGCTTCACCGATTAACGTCTAACTCCTTTCCATTCTGGTAGACCAGAAAGGTTTAATCAATGGTTTTATCCTTCCAAATCCCCCTCAATTCCATTTATCGGGGGTTGTGTCGTGTTGTTGTCTCCTGACCTGTTCTGCTGACTCAGCCATTTTTAAAACACTGAGGGGAATAACGCCACCTACAACCTGACTTTCGAATTCAAATTCAAATTCAAATTGAAAGTTTATTCTCTATAAGGATTACAATGCTGAGTTTACAGAATTTGGTTATTGTGTGGTTTACATGTAGTAAAATAATAATTACAGAGTGTACCACTAGAACACCTAGCATGGCTAGGCATTTCGGGCAGACTTAAATTAAATCTTAAGTTTAAAATATTACAAAATTATGAGGTAAGTTGGTATTATGGCTAAGTGACTAAATACTAGTTTGTGAGTTTAGCAGTGTGAATGCTTTTGTTTTGGCACTATACATAGTTTCAGTATTGGAGTATCACAGGCCAACTTATGACTAGTTAAGATTCATTATTTTGAGATTGAGATTGATATTTCTGTTTATGGTCAAATGGGTGAGTGAGTGTAAGTGTTAACCACCAGGTGGTATTCGTGTAATTAGTTGACAGGGTGTATCAGGGAGATAAGATGTTTTCTGACGGTAGTTTTGAAGGTGATGAATGTGTCTGCAGTTTTAGAATTTTCAGGTAGGGTGTTCCAGATTTTAGGGCCTTTGACATACATTGAATTTTTGTAAAGGTTTAGTCGGACACGGGGAATGTCATAGAGATGTTTGTGTCTGGTGTTGTGCCTGTGGGTTCTGTCGCAACTATCAAGAAAGCGTTTTAGGTCCAGGTTAATATTGGAATTTAAGGTCCTGTAGATGTAGATTGCACAGTAGTAAGTGTGGATGTACTGAACAGGGAGTAAGTTTAGATCTATGAAGAGTAGGGGGTGTGTTGCCAGGGATGGGATTTAGTGATTATTCTTACTGCAGCTTTTTGTTGGGTTATTATTGGCTTTAGGTGTGTTGCTGCAGTTGAACCCCAAGCACAGATAGCATAGGTGAGGTATGGATATATAAGTGAATGGTATAGTGTGAGAAGGGCAGTTTGCGGCACGTAGTATAGTATCTTGGAGAGGATCCCAACCGTTTTGGATATTTTTTGGTTATGTGTTGGATATGGGTGCTGAAGTTCAGGTTGTTGTCGAGGTATAGGCCTACTAAAACATTAACCTTGACTATTTAACTATTCGCTTCTTTCCCACGACTGGCACTGAGGAATAACCGTCCTAAAACCTTGGAGTTTTGTACTGTTGATTTGACGATGTCTCCTGTGTTTCTCTCTCGTTAGCACTGGTACAGGTGATATGATGGTGGTACAGATATGATGCTACTGTCAACAGATGAACGTCAGTAAAGATGAGAATTTCACTTCGCTAGTTGTACGTCTGGCAGTAGCTGCTGTTTGGATGCCTGTCAGCCATGTTTAAAGGCTCAATTCTTTCCCTCGTTTGGCACTGAAGAAAAAAGTCCTACAGACCTGTCATTTCCTTGGAAATTTAGTTGATCAGGTTTTCTGCCATGTTGTCTTCCCGTTGAACACTGGTGCAGTTGATATGGAGGTCAGTTATTTCATTGTAGTGGAAAACGTCTCATGTCTGGTTCACGTCTGGCAGCAGGTCTGGTACTTGAATGCCGGTCCCTCTTTTGTCATATTTAGTCCATTTCGTTGTCGTCACCGTCAGTTTTTATGTCACTATAGGTTACTTGCATGTTGTTGCAGCAGTACTTGCAAATTTGGTCATCACTGGAGTTCGGATAGGCCCAGGGGACGGCAAGATATAGGAGCAGCCTTGTTGCTGCTTGCTGCGGCTGCGGCAGCTGAATATATTCATAATAATAAATTTGTTCATAATAAATTTGTTCATATCCACAAATACTGTCCCGAAAGGATTCAGAGGCCAGAGTAACTCCTGTCTTCAAGAAAAATAGTAGATATGATGTCAGCAACTATAGACTGTTAGTATACTCAGTGTGATGTCCAAAATTCTAGAGAAGGCGGTGTACTGTCAAGTAGATAAGGATCGTGATGACGAAAACATTCTCCATAGTTACCAGTCAGGTTTTAGGAGATATCATTCAACCGACATCTCCCTCATTAATTTGATGGACTACCTGTGAACTGAAATGTCGCTAGGATATTTCATAGAAATGGTAACCATCGATACGGTTAACCACAATGTATTATGTAAGAAACTACAAGCTATCGTCATGGGTTCTGTAGAACGGTTTAAGTCCTACCTGAGCAACAGGAGCCAAATTGTCAAGAGCAACAACACAGAATCAGAATCAGTGCCAATAACATGTGGGGTTCCTCAAGGTAGTATCCTGGGCCCTTTGCTATTCCTGTGCAATGTAAATTAAGGATTAAGGATTAAGGGAGCTTATTTCCTCGCAAAGTTTACGATGTGTAATTACAATATTGATCTGCTAAGTGCAAAGAAAGCCGCTGTCATGCCTATCGGTGTCAAATGCAAGCTTCTACTGTACTCAGATGATAGTGCTCTGTTAGTATCAGGTAAAGACCCACAAGACATTGATAATGTACTATCACTAGAACTAGAGTCCTCTAGAAAATGGTTGGTAGACAACAAAAAATTACCACTACACCTCGGGAAAACGGAAGCCATACTCTTCGGCATGAAACATAAATTGAAAAGGGTAAATAATTTTAATGTCCAGTGTAATGGGGAACCAAATATACAGTAAATTCTGTGAAATATCTGGAAACCTTCTTAGACCCAATCATGTCAGGGGAACTAATAAGGAACAATATTGTAAAGAAAGCGAATGCCAGACTAAAGTTCCTCTACAGACAGGCGCAGTGTCTACCAACTGAGGCTCACAGGACCCTATGTCTAGCTCTCATACAATGTATTATAGACTACCTTTGCTCTTCATGGTACTCTGCATTAAGAAAAAAAAAAAAAAGGGTAGGCTACAAATCACCCAAAACCAAATGGTAAGAGTCATTCTGGACCTGGGTCCAAGAAAGCATGTAGGCTAGAATGATTTACAACAACTGGATATGTTGAATGTTGAAAATGGAGTAAATCAACTAAAGATAATTACGTTTATAAAATTGCTCACAACCAGTATCCCCAGTATCTTACTGCCAGTTTTGTTAAGACCGGGAACCAATGCAATTACAGAACTAGGGAAAGGGAGAACAACTTTGCAGTACCTAGAGTCAGTGGTCAGGCTTCAAAGACATTTTTCTAGTCCAGCAATAAAATAACATGAGTGGAGAACCAGACTGCCTGCACATGTCAAAGATCTTGCTGTCATAGCATGAGCACTCTGGCTTAGTTCAAGAAGAGAATTCCAAAATGTAAACTAACTCATGAATAAGGCTACAGAAAGGGAAACTATTTTATTTTATTCGCTTCCTTAATATTGAGAGTCACCCCGATTTCTTGTATGCAAAAATATCCATATCTAAGACAAGTAGTATCAGTCTGCTATAACTAGAAGTGTTACTTAACTGTGGGTGATTGATGCTCCTTATTTCCTCCATTCACCATCTCATTTCGATATCCTGCTACACCAACACGGTTCTTATTCCAGCAGGACGAGGTATCCGTTGGTTTGTCCCGATTTAGAAGTCGTGACTCCATAAAAACCTCACTATCCTCGGGACGGGAACCACGAGGACTAACGTGTTCACTTGGAGCAGGGCGACTTATTTCACTTCACGCATTCTCTTAACTTAGTGTTATTATCACTGATTACATTACAGTTCACAAGACGGTTTAATGTCTCATAATTATTATACACATTGGAGGCCACTCCATTAAGATCTGAGACCGATGAGTGATGATTAAATCACGGGTATTTTCCCTGGGACACTCCATGGCGATGCGCCAGTTACCACCGGTCCTACCATTATTCACTAATTTTACCAATTTATTACGGTGGTCCCATAAATCACGTTCCCTCACTCTTCACCAGGAACAGTAACGACAATATTTATCATAACTAATCCAGATCGTGTTGTCCTCAACGACACAGTCAGTGAGGAACGCTTAAAGATTTCTGCCTGGATGGCAACCAACAAACTTACTCTCAATGTTGACAAACTCTTCTGTATGATGTTTGGGAAATAAAGCTAAAAAAAAAAAAATACTCATTTCAACATAAAAATTAAAAAAAAAAATCACAGAAAAACTAGGCGAGGAGGAAAATTTTCAGGGATTCACTTAACTTGACTTTCAAGATTCGCATCCATTACATATCTAAAGAAAATTTGCGGAAATTTGGGCATTCTATCAAAAATACGCTACTTGAAGGCCCTTGATATGTATTCCCTGGAGCGCAGGCGAGAGATACAAGATAATATACACTTGGAAAGTCTTGGAGGGACTAGTACCAAACTTGCACAAGAAAATCACTCCCTATGAAAGCAAAACACTCGGCAGGAGATGCAACATTCCCCCAGTGAAAAGCAGAGACTCCACAAGTATACTGAGGGACAACAAAATAAGTGTCTGGGGCCCAAGACTACTCAACTGCCTCCCAGCATATATAAGGGGGATTACCAAAAGACCCCTCGCTGTCTTCAAGAAGGCACTGGATAGGCACCTAAAGTCAGTACCTGACCAACCGAGTTGTGGTTCGTACGTCAGTTTGCGTGCGGCCAGCAGTAACAGCCTAGTTGATCAGACCCTGATCCACCACGAGGCCTGGTCTGAGACCGAGGCGAGGGGGCGTTGACCCCCAAAACCCTCTCCAGGTAAACCCCAGGTAAACACTATGTCACTCACTATGTATTACTCTTTAATCTATCCTCACCTCACTTACGGTATTTGTGCTTTGGGACCCACTACAGCAAATCATCGAATTAAAACCCATTGTTACGCAACAGAAATAAGATGCCCAAAAATCACCCAGCCAGGTTCAAGACATACACACCACCACTATTCAAAAATCTCAACTTACTGAACACACAAATTCGTCTCTCAGCCTTTGAGTAGAGAGGACGTGTGCTACTGCTGCCCCCTATAGTTGACCGGTGGCAGTTTTCATTTTCACAACATGGCGGCAAGGCGGCCAGACGCGCGTCAATACTGTGTGTATTGAATTGACCCGTGGGGCCGTGCTTGGACCGTCAACGGCGCTACTATTGCCTGCGATAATTCGCGATACCTCTGGTATTGCCAATGAAGACTTGTGTGGTGTGACAATGAATGGCGTATCACGGATCTTTGTGAAGTTCTACTCGGCTCGTGTTTACGAGGAGGTGGTTGACAAGTTCCACGAGGTTAATCTAGTGGTTAACCCCGCAGTGTCAGTCAAGCTACATGACGTCTCCCGCTATTACACATGGGTAAAGGTCAGAAATGTGCCCTTTGAGGCTGATGTGTCTGACATTAGAGCTGCACTGGGTAATTATGGCACCATACACATGGCTACAGCAGGGAGGTGGTCTGACGGCCCATATGCAGGAATACCAGAAGGTACGTTTTCTGTTAAGATGACATTACGACACCCAATCCCTTCTTACGTGATCTTGCAAGACTTCAGAACTCAGGTAATGGTGTCATATGCAGGGCAACACCGCACTTGCAGGTTGTGCGGCGCATATGATCATGTGGCGGTACAGTGTGAACGACAACGAGGTGCCAAGGTTGGGCAACAAAACACGGACGTTGAGGAGGAAGCTGCGGGGCAAGATGTGCCTGGTGTGTGGGTGATACCATCAGGATTGTCTTGGAGCGAAGAGGTTGAGAGGTCTACGGAGACTGCGTGTGCCACACTCCCGGAAGTGTCGCCTTCTTTGGAGGAGAAACCAGTAGAAGGCCCAGCTCTGCAAGATGTGCATAACAACGACGTAGAGGAATCCATTGCCTCTGTGCTGGAGGAATTATTTACAGAGAGGAGCATGAGCCCTGCTACGGACCCATCCCTAAACCTGGGACCTGCTGCGAAGGTGGACGCTGGACACGAAGAGCAGCTGGTAGTGGGCGTCCCTGACGCCTTGCTGAAACATATGGTGGAGGTGGAAATCCACCAGGACTGCTCTGTGGATGAAGATATGCAGGTGGAAAGAGTAACGCGAAAGCGCTCTGTAGCGCTTTCAGACTCGGAGGAAGTGCTGACGCCAGCCCAGCGATCAGGTAAAAAAACCTGGGCAGATGTGGCACAGAGAGGGCCATGTGGGCCTAAAGCTCAGGGGTTGGTCAAAAGTGCTTCAAAAGGGGAGGGGGTTGAAAAACGTGGAAACAAAAGATTCGGTGAGAAACATTCAGTATCGAAAAGAAAAACCCCACTGACCAATTTAAGTGCCTGACAATAAATATTAATGGTTTGAGGAGTGTGCGAAAGCGTGCATGGTTCCGAGAATTATTAGTACGTAATAATGTTGACGTTGTGTTCGTACAGGAACACAATCATAAATTAGGAAGTGAGTTGCAGATAGATGGGTATGATGTGTATATGGAGAATGCTATACGTTTGAAAGGTGGCATTGCCATCATGATCAGGGAGACTAGCTCGTTTGTTGTGAGGCATTGCGAGGGTGGGGAGGGGAGGGTAATAAGGATGGAAGGTCTATGGGGCAGGGTGAAGGCTGCCTTCGTGTGCGTGTGTGGACCAGCAGAGAATGATGGGCGTGTAAAAACTACCTTTGTGAAGGAGGTATTAATTTGCTATTTGCGGTCACTCCCTGAAGTGGCGCTCATACGAGGGGATTTGAACTGTGTGATTCGGCGTAGGGATGTTGAACCCCGGGGAAGTGGGCATTTTTATGGGGTGTTGGGGGATTTATTGACTGAGGCAGGATTGATGGACGTGGTGGGGGGTTGAGGTTGAACATACTTTTGTACGCCGTGGGTATGCGGCGCGACTTGATAGAGTGTATGTACCGCGTACCGTCGCAGTTAAGAGCGTGTGTATCGTGGATGTGGTGTTTTCCGATCATAGAGGGGTTCTCGTGGACGTAGGGTGGGAGGGATTACCTAGAAGGAGTCGTAGTTATTGGAAATTGAATGTTAAATTGTTGAAAGGGGATGAGAGCAGACTATCATTTGCGACTTTGTGGGAGGGTTTGTGGGGGGAGGCACCTGGGGATGGTGACTTGGTTTGGTGGTGGAATATGGTGGCTAAGACACGTATACGGGATTTTTATGTTCGGCGAGGGCGGGAAAATAATCAAATGTTGTACGGGTTTCAGGAGTATTTGGAAGGACAGTTACGTGATTGTTATGTGGGTGATGGTGCAAGATACCCTGTAGAGGAAATTGAGGATTTAAAGGAACATACAAAGGGCTTGCCTAATGATCGTTTTGATGGTGCTCGGGTGGTGTGAGGTTTGGAGGAGGTTCTCTATGGGGATCGGCCTTCGGCATGCATGTTGAGGGAACAGAGGCAGCGGAGAGCAGCTACGGAAATGATGGGGTTAACAGTGCACGCAGGTAGAGAAGGCTATCACGAGGGCTAAGTGTTGTTGGTGACAACGGAGGGCATGAGCGGGTATATAGATGTGTGGTTTAAGACCTACATGACAAGCGTTGGGATAAGTAATATAGCACTACGGGAAATCGGCAATAACATGCAGTGTGGGCTTAGTATGCAAGACAGAGAAGCATTGGGAGGGCCTATTTCGGAGTGCGAAATATGGCAGGCTCTGGCTGGGGCGAGCTTAGGCAAAGCACCTGGCATTGATGGGCTCCCGAGTGATTTCTATGTAACAAACTGGGGTGTGATGAGAGCGTTTTTGGTACGTTTGTTTAACATCTTAAAGACTAACGGGGTTATGGGAGAATTGCAACGGACGGCAGTGGTGGTATTGGTGCCAAAAGGGGATCGATCAACAGTTCTGAATTATAGGGCCATTTCACTTATGTGCGGTGATTACAAGTTGTTCGCGAGGATACTGGAGAATAGGCTGAAAAAGCTGATGGAAAAAGTTATAGATAGGGGACAATACGGGATACCAGGCAGGTCAATGTTCGAATGGCATGGGATGATTTGAGGCTTTATAGAAAAGTGACAGGTGTTGGGTGGGGGGGGGGATTTTAGCTTTGGATTGGGCTACTGCATATGATAGTGTAGAAAGGGGAGCATTGTGGCAGTTCATGCGTTGGCAGGGTTTTGGGAATGAAATCATCTCTTGGGCACAGACTTTTTGTAAGGGGGCGACTATGCGTGTGCAGGTCAATGGTAAGTTAGGTGTGCCAGTTCAGATGGGTCGGGGTTTGAGGCAAGATTGTCCCCTTTCGCAATTATTGTTTGCATGTCTTCAGGATCCTTTTTATAGGGCGGTGCGGGCTAAAGTTTTCGGGGGTTTGGGGGGTTATGAGAGCGATGGGTGGCCTGGTATTGTGGTAGGAGGTGGTGTAGACTTGCAACAGGTGGAAGGAATCGTGGACGTGTTTGGAGAGGCGACAGAGATGAGAATTAATGCAACGAAGACTAAGTTCATGGCAGTGGGAAATTGAGACCAAATGAGTGGGGGCATGAGTGGTAGGTGGAGCGTGGTGGACCAGCTTAAGGTATGTGGGATTGTGTATGTTTGTGATCTGTTGGTGGCACGTGAGGTGAACTCGGTAAGGGCCGTGGATAGTGTGTTAAAAAGATTAGGAGGATTGAGGTCTGCACATCTCACGTTGCACCAAAGAGTAATTGCGACAAACGTACTATTATATAGTAAATTATGGCATGTGGTGGTCATGTATCCGTTAATGCGCCGAGAGGTCACGAAATTGTTGCGTAGGGTTTATCGGTTTATTTGGGGATCTGGCTGTGAGTGGTTAAGCAGAGGGGTAATTACTTTGCCGATTGGCCGTAGAGGGCTGGGGCTCATACTGCTGGAACGAAGGATTATGAGTATTTACGTGAAACGGAGTTTTCTGCGGGAGGTTGGGGATAAGGGAGGGGGGGATCGAGAAAGTGCATGCGGACATAAAACGTTGGTGTGCGGGGAAGGATTTACGAGTAGGGGAGGCGATGTTGAGAGTTTTGATGGTGGCGAGGGATCCAGCTCGAATCAAGCTGCGTGTAATCGAGAGAGTGGGGGGGGGGGTTGGAGGTGGCTGCTGTGGAAGGAGCATACCCGATGTATGCCTGGCGCGACATATGGGAACGTCTCCGGAAGTTGCGCATTAGTACGGGTGTACAAGAGGTGATGTATCGCTTTTTACACGGGATTCTGCCGTCTGGGAACGTCTTATTTAATCGAAAGTTCAGGGAATGCGGGGAGTGTCGAGCGTGTGGTGAAATAGAAACCATTTTCCATGTTGTATTCTTTTGTGAATGCATAGGGAGGGTTAGGGAATGGTTTAGAAGGTAATTCGATTTATGGGAGGGGGTGGGTTGTAGGTATTGCGAGTGTTAAGTTTAGATATTGATGGGGTGGGAGCGCAGGTTAAAAACACAGTGGCATATCTGGTAACTGATTTCGTGTTCACATCATGGGCAATGAGAGATGTAGGAGCGGGTGAAAGAATAAAGGTGCTGGCAGCGACATTTTACAGATATAAGTGCCGCAATTGGGAACTATATGGTAAGAGATGGAACACTGAATTTACTGAGGGTTATAGGAATTTTCGGCTGCATGATTTATGGAATTTGTAGGTCAATGGGAAGCAACGGGCTAACCTCCCGTTCTGAGGTGTGTGGGTGTGAGTGGGCAAGAATGTAGGTGAGGTACGTATAATATTGAGTAATATATGGAAGAGTGCGTGAGGGGAAAGCGTATTACGCTGTTTGTATGGCACCATTGTTTGATTTAAGGTGTTTTTCCTTGGATGTGATGGGGCAGTGATGGAAACGTATGTTTACATTAATATGTAGGTGCGTGAGTGTGTGTATATATATATATATATATATGTGTGTGTGCATATGTACGGAAATATACATAGATGTATTTATAAAAAATGTATACACGTGTGTGCGAGGGCATGTTTGAACAGGAGAATATGGTGGGTGACAGAGTGTAGCATATAAGTCATAAGATGATTACCAAATGTACATTAAGGTGAGGAGCATCATTTGTTCATGACTTAACCATTGTAAAATTTTAACTAAATATACGCTGTTCTTCAGCGCTTCTTTTTGATTAATTGTTTTTTGGATACAGCGTACAATTATTATAAATGTCTGTAACGTGACTATTGGCATAATATATATTGCAAGTGTAATGCCTGTTGAGGTGTATGTGTTTTAGCTGTACTTAGTAGTTAACATTATTGTGTCATGTAGGTACTGAATTTATGTGTTTTATTCTACATTGTCTGTGTAAAAAGGTGCCACTTGTTTTAGATCGTTGAATTAGTGTCTATTACTTTTAGGGTTGTGGGAGATAACAGGGAACACACTTCACCCATCAGGGTGGTCGGTGTGCGCACAGAATTATCTAGATTCCATACGAAGAATGTCTAAATTGGATGATATGATCGTTAGTAGCGAGTTGTGAATGGTGTTGTGTAGGATGTAATGGCAATCGTGTCAGTACACGTATTATCCTTGTAATCAAAAGTTTAACATTTAGTACGTTGTATAATATTCATTGTGTGAGGGGACAATGTCATAATCGTGAGGTGTGTGATGGTGTGTCGTGTATATATTAAAGGTCAGAAGAACGGGGTTTATTTGTATAATCAGGTCAGTGAAAGTATACTTTTTGAGGGGTACTGTAATTTTGTTTTGTATCATTCTTGTAATTACTCACAGGTGTAGGCGAGTATCGGTTGTGTAAGTTAAAGACAGCGTTGTGCTGTCATGATGTCTCATTGTATGTAACCCAGTAGATTGAATACTAGAAACATTACTTATAGTTCGTGTTTGGTTTCTTTGTTATACCTGTACCTGTTTATGTACAATTCTGTATGAAGGATTAATAACATATAAATAAAAAAGTGGAAAATCAATGCATATTGTAGGTTTGGCACTTCTTTGTTTATAATAATAATAATAGCATATTGTAAGTTTTTAGTTGATGTAATGTATCTTGTGTAATCCTGTATTAACATAGGTTGCAAAGGGTTATAATGCATAGGGGTTGAGGGACATTTTGTCAGCACAAAGTTAAACGTCCTGTGTGTATTTTGACAATGAAATTTATAATTCTTTGAAGAACTGGTACTGTGTTCTTATATTTGTTTAATGTATTGTATTGTTTTAAATAAAATCGACAGTGAAGGTCACAGTGACCATGTCGACAGTGAAGGTCACAGTGACCATGTCGACAGTGAAGGTCACAGTGACCATGTCGACAGTGAAGGTCACAGTGACCGTGTCGACAGTGAAGGTCACAGTGACCATGTCGACAGTGAAGGTCACAGTGACCATGTCGACAGTGAAGGTCACAGTGACCATGTCGACAGTGAAGGTCACAGTGACCATGTCGACAGTGAAGGTCACAGTAACCATGTCGACAGTGAAGGTCACAGTGACCATGTCGACAGTGAAGGTCACAGTGACCGTGTCGACAGTGAAGGTCACAGTGACCATGTCGACAGTGAAGGTCACAGTGACCATGTCGACAGTGAAGGTCACAGTGACCATGTCGACAGTGAAGGTCACAGTGGCCATGTCGACAGTGAAGGTCACAGTGACCATGTCGACAGTGAAGGTCACAGTGACCATATCGACAGTGAAGGTCACAGTGACTGTGTCAACAGTGAATGTCACAGTGACCGTGTCGACAGTGAATGTCACAGTGACCGTGTCGAGAGTGAATGTCACAGTGACCGTGTGGACAGTGAAGGTCACAGTAACCGTGTCGACAGTAAAGGTCACAGTGACCATGTCGACGGTGAAGGTCACAGTGACCATGTCGACGGTGAAGGTCACAGTAACCGTGTCAACAGTGAATGTCACAGTGACCGTGTCGACAGTGAAGGTTAGTGACCATGCCGACAGTGAAGGTCCCAGTGACCGTGTCGACGGTGAAGGTCACAGTGACCATGTCGACGGTGAAGGTCACAGTGACCATGTCGACGGTGAAGGTCACAGTAACCGTGTCAACAGTGAATGTCACAGTGAACGTGTCGACAGTGAAGGTTAGTGACCATGCCGACAGTGAAGGTCCCAGTGACCGTGTCGACGGTGAAGGTCACAGTGACCGTGTCGACAGTGAAGGTTAGTGACCATGCCGACAGTGAAGGTCACAGTGACCATGTCGACGGTGAAGGTCACAGTGACCGTGTCGACAGTGAAGGTTAGTTACCATGCCGACAGTGAAGGTCCCAGTGACCGTGTCGACGGTGAAGGTCACAGTGGCCGTGTCGACAGTGAAGGTCACAGTGACCGTGTCGACAGGGAAGGTCACTGTCAAGGCATATGACAAGCTAAACGTCCTTAAAGACGAGGATAATGCTTTATTATATGAAGAAAAATGTATCCCCCCCTCCCCCAGGAGAGTTGCTTGTGGAAGACACTTAAGTATACCTACTGAGTACAAATGACTTTAGCTACTGAGAACTACCCATTGAGTACTAATGATTTTAGCTAGTGACCTTAGCTATGAGTACCATGGCTACCCATTCAGTACTGGCAACGAGAAGTACTGGCAACGAGAAGGGGTAGAGGATGGGGTTTTAGAACAGGTGTGTGGGAGTGTGGTATGTCAGTTGCGTAACAGTGATAGGGAAGCACTGGGTGGGGAAATAACTGAGGGGGAAATATGGAGGGCTTTAAGTGGAATGCGAAAGGGCAAAGCACCGGGAATTGATGGACTCCCGGCAGAGTTTTATCAGCAGCATTGGGAATTATTGAGGCATTTTCTGGTTAGGTTATTAAATTGCATGAAGGAGAGAGGTGAGCTGGGTGAGAAGCAGGCAACGGCTGTCGTTGTATTGGTACCGAAGGGTAAGGGGCAGCATACGCTTCGGGATTACCGGGCGATCTCGTTGTTATGCGCAGATTATAAATTGTTTGCGAAAATTTTGGGAAATCTGGTCAAGTGTGTGGTGGGGCGGGTAGTATCAAAAACTCAGTTTGGTTTGCCAGGGAGGTCTATGGTGGAGGGGCATGGGTTACTTGGGGTTTCGTGGAGGCAAAAGGGGGGGAGAGGGAGGGAGGTTTGGTGGCGCTCGATTGGCAAGGGGCATACGATAGAGTGGATCGGAAAGCATTGAAAGCCATCCTCAGGGGTCAGGGGTTTGGGGAAGAAATAGTGGGTTGGGTTGAGGCGTTGTATGGAGGTGCAATGGCGAGGGTACAGATTAATGGTCGATTGGGTGGGAAGATTGTAATGGGTAGGGGACTTAGGCAGGGGTGTCCTATGTCACAATTATTGTTTGCGTGCGTACAGGACCCCTTTTATAGATTGGTGGAGCAGCGTATGTGTCACATAGAGGGACCAGGGTGTGAGGTTGCGAGGGTTTGGCCAGTTTTAATTGGGTATGTGGATGATACAACTGTTCTGATCAGGGAGGGGATGTCAATGGACACATTAGATGGGGGTAGTACAAATGTTCGCAGGGGCAACTGGTATGAGGGTAAATTCAGATAAATCCATGGTCATGGGGTTAGGAGCTTGGGCGGGTAGGGTTGATTGGGGTAGTGCAGTTGTGAGGAGGCAGGTGAATTCGTTAAAAATTTGCGGTCTTATTTATGCAGACGATCTAACTGTGGCACGCATGGAAAACTCGCTTAGGATGGTAGAAAGGATTCAGGGACGCTTGGGTGCATTGCGACCTTATCATTTGACCCTTGTGCAGCATGCCATTGTTATTAATATCTTACTGTATAGCAAAGTATGGCACGTGGCAGCCGTGTTCCCATTAACTGGGCCAGCAATAACGAACATACTTAGGAAGGTTTTTAAATTCTTGTGGGGTTCGAGCTGTGATTGGATTAAAAGGGATGTGGTAATGTTACCTGTAAGTAAGGGGGGGCTGGGATTGCTGGACTTAAAGCGGAGGGTCAAATGTGTCTTCATTAAAAGGGAGGTGATGAGGGAAAGTGTGGGTGGGGGGGGGTTTGGCCAGGATCCATAACAGATTGCAACGGATGTATACAGGAGTTGAGTTGCATGAGTGTGAAACTGTTTTGAGGGCTCTGGCGTGGGATCGAGAGCCAGCAAAGGTTAAAATAAGTAGGTTGTGTAGATTGTTAGCCGGGAGGGTTGTAGCACCTGTAGAGGGAATTTTCCCCATGTATGCATGGGGAAGTATATGGAATAGGTTGAGTAGGATGAGGTTGCAACCTCGTGTTCGGGATGTAATGTATCGTTTTCTGCACGGCATTTTACCGTCGGGTGTGGTTCTACGGGATAGACGAGTCGTTGACGGGGGGGAGTGTGGGATATGTGGTGGGGAGGAGTCGGCTTTTCATGTAGTATATTTTTGTGATGGAATGAGGAGTGTCAAAGGGTGGTTAAATAGGGTGACAAATAGGATAGGAGGTAAAGGAATTTCTGTATTGAGAGCATTAAGTCTCGACGTGGGGGGTTGGGAGGAAAGTGTAATCAGAGCTGTGGGATACATTATGGCAGATTATATCTATATAGTGTGGGGATTGCGGGGGAAACAGGTTACTGAGGTGAAGAGGAGGGTGTTAGCGGTAACGTTCTATAAAACGGTATGTAGAAATAAGGAAATTTATGGGAGGAGGTGGGTGAAGGATTTTTCAGAGGGATATAGGCAACTTACGTTACAGGTTTTATTAGACTTGTAATATACGAGGGAGGGGAGGGTATGATTGGAAAGTGTTGCTGGGGTAGGGAAGTCATGGGTGAAAACAGGGTCGCCTCCCTGGTAATGTCCGCATCGCTGTTGGGCCGTGCGGACGCACTGCGCAGTAGCTCCCACTAATCCTGGTTTCTGCGCAGTTTTCACTGTTCAGACATGGCGGAGTACACCGGCAGGAGGATTAACACAGTCTGCATTGAGCTGTTGAGGGGTTCTCTGAGCCCTGCTACGATGAACGTCGTTCTTCCTGCAATTATTAGGGATTTATATGGTATCCCTAACGAGGAACTGTATGGTGTGGCCCTTAATGGGATGAAACGAGTATTTGTGAAGTTCCTGAGGACTAGCTACTACAGCAGTGTGGTGGAGGAGTACCAGGAACGCCGAATGTGCCTCAACTCGACGATGGATGTGTGCTTGCATGACGTGTCTACTTACTATACGTGGGTACGAGTGAGGAATGTACCCTTTGAGGCAACTAAGTTTGGTATAATGGAAGTTTTTAGCAAGTATGGAGTCATTCATGAAGCCAGAGGTGGGGTATGGCGGGATGGACCATATGAGGGCCTCCCGGAAGGGTCATACAACATCAAGATGACCCTAAAGACGCCTATACCTTCGTATGTCATGTTGACAGGCACCAGAAATCAGGTATATGTGTCGTATGTGGGGCAAAGGAGAACGTGTCGTCTTTGCGGCTCTTATGATCATATAGCGGCGCAATGTGCACGTAGAGTTGCCCCGGGGGTGTCAGCCCCGGTGGAGGACGTCCAGCAAACGAGTGTGGTGGCGGCGGCGAAGACTGGGACTCCTCTCTGGAGTGAGGAGGTGGAGAAGGAGGGTGAACAGATGGGGACGTGTGTCACACTCCCGGTGGAGGAGGGAGTTCCTACTCCAACGCCTGTGGTGGTGGAGGAAGTGGTGGAGTCGACACAGGAGGTGTCCTTGGAGTCAGTGCTCCAGGAATTCTTGGAGGACTTGGTAGGAGAGGACATGGATGGACGGACCAGTGAAAAGCAGCAATTGCAAGGGCTGAGTGAGAAGTCGGAGGTAGCAGGGAATACTGGAAAGGATACACTTGTAGTGGCAGAGGTACACAGGGAGGATGTACCTGAGGAAGAGGTGGCTTTGGTAGGCAGCTCTAGGAAGAGGCCAGTGGGGTTGACTGAATTAGATGATGTTTTAACACCTGGGCAAAGACCAGGTAAGAAGGCATGGGCAGAGGTGGTCCGCAAATCCCCTACATGGGGGGGAGTACAGGGAAAATCGGGGGAGAGACAAGGGGGGGTAGGGGGTCCTATTAAAAAGAGTAATAAGGAAAGTGTGAGCAGCTTGAAGGGAAGTGTGAGCAAGCCACAGCGGCACAGAGGTAAGCCGCCTCTCCTTGACCATTCAGGTGTGTAACGATAAATGCTAATGGCCTAAAAACTGAGGTAAAAAGGGTGTGGTTGGAGTGGTTCCTCAAAAGGTACGACGTTGATGTTTGTTTCCTACAGGAGCATAACTATAAGTCAGGTAGTGAGTTGAGATTGAGAGGATATAAGTTGTTTGTAAGCATGGCAACGCTTTTAAAGGGCGGAGTGGCTGTTTTAGTAAAGGAGACCAGTCCATTGCGAGTCATGGGGTGGGAGGAGGGGGGTGGGGGGAGGGTTGTTCGGGTGGATGGGTGGTGGGGGGAGAGTAGGGTATGTTTTGTGGGAGTTTATATGCCTGCGATTGGTAATGTAAGGATAAAATCAGATTTTGTTCGTGACGTTTTGTTATATTATCTCAGGGGTTTACCTGCCATAGCGATAATTGGAGGTGATTGGAATTGTGTGATTAGGCATGTAGACGTAGTACCTAGGGGGGCGGGGTGCGTGTTGGGTGTCTTAAGGGATGCTTTGTGCGATGTTGGGGTGGTAGATGTGGTTGGCAGGGGGGGGTATCAGGTTGAGCATACCTATGTACAGGGGAGTTATGAGGCAAGGTTGGATAGGATTTATGTGAGGCAGGGGATAGGAGTGGAGAGAGTTAGAACAGTAGACGTGGGTTTATCAGACCACAGAGCAGTGTTGGCTGACCTTAGGGTGGATGGTATTCCGAGAATATATCAGAGCTATTGGAAATTAAATGTGAGGCTTTTACAGGAGGAGGATCAAGGTCGGTCTTTTCAGTCATGGTGGAAAGGCTTTTGGGAGGCTAGGGATGAGGAGGTGGATTTGCTAGATTGGTGGGAGTTGCAGGCAAAGGTGAAAATTGTAGAATTTTTTAGGAAGAGGGGCAGGGAACGGGCACGCTGGAGGTTTGGATTACAGAATTATTTAGAGGGTCAGTTGAATGATTGTTATGCGGGGGGGGGGGGGGGGTAGGGAGGGAGTGGAAGGAGATATGGGGGAACTTAGGAGTCGTTTAGTAGAGATGCATAATGAACGTTTTGATGCACTCAGGGTCAGGGCAGGATTGGAGGACGTACTAAAAGGTGATAAGCCAACCGGGTATGTTCTCAGAAAATTCAAGGACAGACAGTTGAGGAATACCGTGGCGCATATTGTTGTGGAGGGTGGGGAGGGTTATGTGAGGGGACAGGGCCTCACTGACACAGATTCTTACAGCAGAGGGCGTTGGTAATTAACTCGGTGGTGTATAGTAAGGTCTGGGGTGTAGCGGAGGTGTTCCCTTTGAGGGTGCAGGATATACAGGAAATACAGAGGAGGGTGTTGAGGTTTGTGTGGGGGTTTGGGAGGGCCTGGTTGTCCAAAGATGTGGTCATGACGGAGGTGAAAAGGGGGGGACTAGGTTTGTTGGCCTTAGGGCCTAGGGTAATGGTATTATATATTAAGCAGAGGTATCTAAGGGTGGGGGGGAGGGGGGTGTTAGGGTGGATAGGGTGATGAGGGATGCTAGAAACTGGTGGAGTGGTAGGGATTTGAGAAAGTGTGAAGATGTAATACGATTCATGTTGGCAGTGGGGCAGGTAAAAAGGTTGAAGGTAAACGCAGTGGTGGGTGTGGCGTGGGGAAGGGGTGTATTGCAGGGGGCCGCAGTATACCCCATGTATAACTGGAGGGTCATATGGAGGGAGTTCAGGACGCTTAGGATACCAGCAAGGGTTAGGGAGTTGGTGTACCGTTTTCTAATGGGTGTGGTGGCATCTAAGTATATGTTGCATAAGATGGGGTTGGTTAGAGAGGCAACATGTTTATTCTGTGGGGAGGAGGAGACGGCATATCATGTGGTATATTTTTGTTTATCTTTGGAAGTGGTGAGAGTCTGGATGGCGGGGGTTATTAGGCTGTTGGGGGGGGGGGGAGTTGGTCTTTTCTTAGATCGTTGTCGATGGATGTTAGTGGGGTAGCAAGCGAAGTGGGCAGGGCTTTGATGTATGTTATGGCAGATTATTTGCATGTTTCTTGGGGTATGAGGCAGATTTCAGGGCAGTTGAGGATAAAAGCGTTAGCAGCGCGGTTTTATAGGACAAGGTGTATTAATAGGTTAATATATGGGGGGAGATGGGAATCAAGTTTTTCGATAGGTTATCGTAATTTTACTGTAGCACAGCTTCTAAGGGAACAGGGGGGGGGCAAGGGTAGGGTCTCTTTTATTGTGAGGGGGGGGGGTGTAAGGTTAGGCTAGCAGTGTGGAAGGTGGTGTGAGGGTGAGATAGTGAGAGCATATATTTATGAAATGGTTATGTTCCTGCAGAGATATTTGATATTGGCGATCAGTACCTTGGATACATAGTCATACATGGAATGCCTTGCATTACATATTTTGGTTGGATATATTATTGCACTCACTATCGAGGAGAGGTGGCTGTTATGGCTTTTTAGGTCAAGTAGTACTGAACACGTGCAAAAATGATATTGCCAGTGAATAGTAGTAATTCTTTTTATTAACATTGAGAAGGGTTTTAAAATATAAAATAAAGCAAGGAAACACTGTAGTCAAGTACGTTAGAATGATGCTTATTTTGTAGTTTTAACATGTAGCTGCAAGTACTTTCCATATTGCCCTTTTCTTTAGATATAATTAGTATACAAGTATTTCCTTTATAACGGTACTTCTTTATAGAAGAAGGATTGTAATACCTTTGTTTAATTGTGTTTCAGTCATTAACAAGTTTGATCTTAAGCTAGGAGTTAGTGGTAGGGGTGTACCTGTTTGGTATTTCATGAAGGGGTTTCTTTTTATTATTTGCCCCGTCCTTGTGAGGGGAGAACCCATTAGATATGTTTCAATGATAATTCTAGTCTTGGTTTATATTAAATATTTACATAGGTTGTTTAAAGTTGAGGTAACATGAAGTGTATTCTTTAATTTTATGTGTAAAATCCATGTCATACAATGATGTTCTGACAGTTTGAATTTCTTGGTTGTTGTTTTATTATTATTGATATTAGATATTGTGGGTGTATATTCTTCCAATTATACGAGTGTGTGTGTATAGTAACATAATGTACATATCTGTGTTGCTATGTACTTTTATATTTTTGTTGTTGTTTATGCATAACCAAATTCTGTAATTCTCATTAAGGTTTAATGAGGTAAGGCCATACCGTGATTGTTAGGTTACTTAAGGTTTTTTTCTCAAAACGGTGCATGCAAATATTTTTTGTATGCACTGGCATTATTAATTATTGTTAAAAGGGGGTTTGGTAGGTCATGTTGGATGTGTAAATGGTGGTAATACACCTACGGGTAACGTGTTATTAAGTACTGGGATTGTGTGGTAGAGGAATTTTTGTTAATATCCAGTATAGTTCTTATTATTAATCACTTATACGTCCTTGTAAATACGTGTGATATTCTTTGGATTATATAGGTAGTATTTATGAATTTATTAAACCCACCTGTATGTTCGGGTGTGGGTTGCCTTCGTGTAGAACGTGGAATTGTTGTTTCATTTTTAATGGATAACATGTCTTAGTTTATGTAACGTATGCATAGCATACATATAAATATGTATTGTGTTTTTTAAATAAAATATAAAAAAAAAAAAAAAAATATGTGGACCACGGGTGCTAGCACCTGTGGAGCTGGCCAGTTTTTTGTGTGACATGGACTATGCACTTATTATACATATTGTGTGTGGTAATATTGATTTACGGTAAAGACTTTGTAATTTGGAGATTTGCTATAATAATTGCATGTATTTGCTCCAACTTGTTTTCTAGGTGCCTTGCACTGCACAGTGTTGACGCTGTGATCATGCACGGTGTCCAGAGATATGCTGTGATATGTTTGTATTAATGTCTGTGTATTATTGTTCGTCACTGGTGACCTGCAATTTTCAGTTTTGTTTTGAGAGTAAAGAGTTTAATGTACGTCAGATAGTGTAAATAAAGTTGGGCAACAGTGGTGTTATAGGTTTTTGTGGTTAGGTGCGTGCTAGGCACAGTATTTATGTGTTACTTATGTCATGGTTATATTTTATGTTGTACTGTTGTCAATAGCACTATGTTATGTCCATATAAGCTGTATAGAGCTTGAATGTCATAGTTGAAGCTGTGTTATTGTTTTTAACACTGGAATTGCATGTTTAAATGTGTAGAAGCTTACATGTGTTGGATTTTTGAGACTAAGTTTATACCTATGGCTTTGTAGCCATTTTGTATGTCTTTGTGACTTTCCTATATCACCATTGTTGTGTAATACATATTGTTATATAACTGAACCATTAGGACAATTACATAAATTAATGTTTTGATCATTGCTGTGTGACATTAGATTAGGCAACATTCATTGTTTATAGTATGTTAGGTTGTAAATAGTGGGGTGGTTGGATAACCACGAGGGGGGGGGGGGGTAATATTTGTGTATAATATTTTAAGTGCAATGAATTGCATGGTCTGTAGTCGATTATTAAGTACCATTTCGAGGGATGTGTATATAAAAGTGTTGTTCATATCATGTAATTCTGTTGGGTAGCTCCAACAGGCTTGGGTTCAGTGATAGGATGAGGGAGCAGGGAGGGGGGTGTACCCACACGGAGTTGTAAGTGTGGTGTGTAATGTTAGCTGTAGGTAGGATTGTGTTAATTTATAGCCTTAAATGAGTTTTATATATTATATTTTTGTAATGTCATGTTTTAAATAAAATAAAAAAAAAAACTGAGTACAAATGACTTTAGCTACTGAGAACTACCCATTGAGTACTAATGATTTTAGCTAGTGACCTTAGCTATGAGTACCATGGCTACCCATTCAGTACTATGACTTTAGCTACCGAGGACAATGGTTACCCACTGATCACTATAACTTTAGCTATTGAGTACCATGGGCTACCTACTGAGGTGTGCGACCTCTGGCTGACCCGTGCTGGTCGTGGAGCGTCATCACTTAACCAGGTCATATGTTCTACAACGGAAATACTGATTATTTACGTTAATAACGGGACTCCATCGGATTTTTTTTATTCCCATTATTATGCAAATGTTCGTTTTTATTAGCGCTATTATAGTAGCCAGGAAAGCTAAACCCTCACGGATCATTTAGCGCTGTATGGGAGAAGAATGTAATTTCACTTGTCCACTCATTCTTGTAACGAATTTATTATGTATTATACTTATAATACATACTGATTATACAGCATCATACAGCGTTATCCCTTGTATTGTTTGCATCACAGTGTTGTCCCTCGTATTGTTTGCATCATACAGTGTTGTCCCTTGAATTGTTTGGATCATACAGTGTTGTCCCTCGTATTGTTTGGATCATACAGTGTTGTCCCTTGTATTGTTTGCATCATACAGTGTTATCCCTTGTATTGTTTGCATCATACAGTGTTATCTCTCGTACTGTTTGCATCATACAGTGTTGTCCCTCGTATTGTTTGCATCATACAATGTTGTCCCTCGTATTGTTTGCATCATAGTGTTATCTCTCGTATTGTTTACATCAGTGATGTCCCTTGTATTGTCTGCATCATACAGTGTTGTCCCTCGTATTGTTTGCATCATACAGTATTATCCCTAGTATTGTTTGCATCATACAGTGTTTTCCCTTGTATTGTTTGCATCATAGTGTTATCCCTCGTATTGTTTGCATCATACAGTGTTGTCCCTCGTATTGTTTGCATCATACAGTGTTATCTCTCGTATTGTTTACATCAGTGATGTCCCTTGTATTGTTTGCATCATACAGTGTTGCCCCTCGTATTGTTTGCATCATACAGTATTATCCCTAGTATTGTTTGCATCATACAGTGTTGTCCCTCGTATTGTTTGCATCATAGAGTTTTATCATACAGTGGTATCCCTTGTATTTTTTGCATCATACAGTGTTATCCCTCGTATTGTTTGCATCATACAGTGTTGTCCCTCGTATTGTTTGCATCATACAATGTTGTCCCTCGTATTGTTTGTATCACACAGTGTCATCTCTCGTATTGTTTGCATCAGCGATGTCCCTTGTATTGTTTGCATCATACAGTGTTGCCCCTCGTATTGTTTGCATCATGCAGTATTATCCCTAGTATTGTTTGCATCATACAGTGTTTTCCCTCGTATTGTTTGCATCATACAGTTTTATCCCTCATATTGTTTGCATCATACAGCGTTGTCCCTCGGATTGCTTGCATCATACAGTGTTGCCCCTCGTATTGTTTGCATCATACAGTGTTATCCCTCGTATTGTTTGCATCATACAGTGTTGTCCCTCGTATTGTTTGCATCATACAGTGTTATCCCTAGTATTGTTTGCATCATACAGTGTTGTCCCTAGTATTGTTTGCATCATACAGTGTTATCCCTCGTATTTGCATCATACAGTGTTGTCCTTCGTATTGTTTGCATCATAGTGTTGTCCCTCGTATTGTTTGCATCATACAGTGTTATCCCTCGTATTGTTTGCATCATACAATGTTATTCCTCATATTGTTTGCATTATACAATGTTATTCCTCATATTGTTTGCATCATACAATGTTATTCCTCATATTGTTTGCATCATACAATGTTGTCCCTCGCATTATTTGCATGAATGTTATTCCTTATATTGTTTGCATCACAGTGTTGTCCCTCGTATTGTTTGCAACATACAATGTTATCCCTCCTATTGTTTGCATTATACTATGTTATCCCTCATATTGTTTGCATTATACAATGCTATCCCTCGTATTGTTTGCCTTATACAATGTTATTCCTCATATTGTTTGCATTATACAATGTTATCCCTCGTATTGTTTGCAACATACAATGTTATCCCTCGTATTGTTTGCATTATACAATGTTATCCCTCATTGTTTGCATCATACAATGTTATCCCTTGTATTGTTTGCATCATTGTTATTCCTCGTATTGTTTGCATTGTACAATGTTATCCCTCCTATTGTTTGCATTATACAATGTTATCCCATCCTGCTTCACAATGTAACATCTCATACGTAATATTTAACCCTGTGGTTAGTTCTGATAGTGCTACGTTGTGGTTCCTGCTGGAGACGACTAAAGTCTGGAATTTCCTGAGTCTGACTCACAACTTCTTCACGTATCCACTGAATAAAGATGATGACTTAAGCCACCTTGAACCTTCTTACTCAGGGGAACATCAACGTCTCTGCTACAACACTATTCTCTTCGCATTTTTGCTTTGGAAAATATTAAAATGTTCGTTATTCTTCCCTTATTATGCTGCCGTGAGGGAGAAAACCAGTTTTTGGCAGTCTCAGGGTCACTTCTTGTGCCTTATATAAAGACTGGATTAGATGATTCCAGTTTAGTTGTTAGCAGGACGAGGCGAGGTGAGTACACTGAGGCCGCTCTTCTGTCTTGTTAGTACGTTACTGTGATTGTTAGTTAACACTGTAAGCTTACGTGTAATGCTGGTTGTTAGTGATTTATGTATAGTGGTTTATGTGTGATGGTGGTTGTTTGTGGTTTATGTGATAGTCGTTTATGCATAGTGGTTGTTAGATGTTTATGTGTGGTGGTTGTTAGTGGTTTATGTGTGGTGGTTGTTATTAGTGGTTTTATGTGTGGTGGTTGTTAGTGGTTTATGTGTGGTGGTTGTTATTAGTGGTTTTATGTGTGGTAGTGGTTGCTAGTGGTTTATATGAGAGTGGTTTATGTGTTGTGGCTATTTTCAGTGGTTTATGTGGGATGGTTGTTAAGGTTTATGTGTGATGGTTGCTAGTGGTTTATGTGATAGTGGTTTGTGTGGTACTTATTGTTAGTTTTTAATGTGTAATGACTGTAGTTAGTGGTTTATGTGTGATGGTTGTTGGTGGTTTATGTGGGAAGGTTGTTGGTGGTTTATGTGTGATGGTTGCTAGTAGTTTATGTGTGGTGGTTGTTGTTAGCTTTTTGTGTAATGGTTACAGTTAGTGGTTTATGTGTGATGGTTGCAGTTAGTGGTTTATGTGTAATGGTTGTTAGTGGTTTATGTGTGATGGTTGCAGTTAGTGGTTTATGTGATGGTTGTTAGTGGTTTATGTGATGGTTGTTAGTGGTTTATGTGTAATGGTTGTTAGTGGTTTATGTGTGATGGTTGCTAGTAGTTTATGTGTGGTGGTTGTTGTTAGCTTTTTGTGTAATGGTTACAGTTAGTGGTTTATGTGTGATCGTTGTTAGTGATTTATGTGTAATGGTTGTTAGTGGTTTATGTGTGATGGTTGCAGTTAGTGGTTTATGTGATGGTTGTTAGTGGTTTATGTGATGGTTGTTAGTGGTTTATGTGTAATGGTTGTTAGTGGTTTATGTGTGATGGTTGCAGTTAGTGGTTTATGTGATGGTTGTTAGTGGTTTATGTGATGGTTGTTAGTGGTTTATGTGTAATGGTTGTTAGTGGTTTATGTGTGATGGTTGCAGTTAGTGGTTTATGTCTGATGGGTGTTAGTGGTTTGTGTGTGATGGTTGTTAGTGGTTTATGTGTGATGGTTGTTAGTGGTTTGTGTGATGGTTGTTAGTGGTTTATGTGTGGTGGTTATTGTTAGCTGTTTACGTGTAATGGTTGCAGTTAGTGGTTTATGTGTGATGGGTGTTAGTGGTTTGTGTGTGATGGTTATAGTTA